>NC_080680.1:103265156-103341253 GCF_030445035.2 Dasypus novemcinctus
ATGTGAAGTGTTGAACACGAGTCCTTGCCCATGAGGGGCAAAGTGAATGCCAAGGACAGGTGTCTGAGCCTCCCTTGGTCCCGCTTGATATTGATAGAGCACACATACCTGTATGCTAGAGAGAAGCAGGTGAGTTTGACATAGGTTAGGAAGACCATTGGATACTAAGGTGAGCCATTTTGAATGAATCTTACAGATCTTGGCAGTTACCTCCCAACCAAGTTTGTGAGGTGCATGTGTGTGTGTGTGGGGGGGGGGGTGGGGATGTATACCATGCACACGTCCACAGGATTTTTATATTATTCACATAAATCCAAGAAATAATAAAGCTGTTAATATAAAGGTAAGATGGGTCTGATGAGAAGCCATTTGTAAGTAGGGAAAGGGTGAAAATGGTTTCCAGGAGCTTGAAATGGGATAGTTATTGAACTTGAGATAAATTTAGCTCTGTGCTTCTTGGCAACTGAAGTAAACAGAAAAACGTAGTGGACGATGTAATTGTCCTTGCCTGAGAAAAAGAAGGTGTAGGGTTTTTTAAGTTTTGTTTTGGTTTTCATGGAAATATACACCTTCCTTGTCCCCTCTCCTGTATATTCCTGTATAAGAGACCTCAGTGTCATCAACAATTTTAAAGTTTCATTATTTCTCAGATCATCGAAAGGAGGAAACTGAGGCCCAGGGGGTTCTCACAGCCAGTTATGAGGTAAAACTGGGATGGAAGCTAGAGGAATCCTAGATGTCTCTGGTCCAATTTGAATTAAAATGTGTTTAAAAATATGGGTTCAAAGAACATCTCCAGCCTCGAATTGTTCTTACTAGCTGTTCACTGTCATCTTTTTGGGAATTTGGAAGGAAGATGAGATAAATAAATGTGTTTGATAGTTAGCTGGAAGCTGCTTACTTTTGTTGTCAAAACAGAAGTCTGCTTTAGTAGTAAAAAACACTGACCTAGAGAATGGAGACCACAGCTTTGACTGCCAGTAACCAGTTGCAAAGTTGAGGGAGAGGTATTCAATCAAGCTTGTGTTTTGTTGTGGTTTCCTCACTTTCAGGATAGGGTCCTCACCCTTGCCTCTGCCTTCTTGATTGAGGGATGGGGATTCCAACTCTAATAGTTAACACGGAATATCTACATGCCAGGTTCTTTGCACATTTTATAACCTTGTTCTCTATACTCTTTAACCAGGGCAAAAGCACAGGTGTAAGAAATACTCATGTGCAATCGATTGAAGCATATAAAATTCACCCATTCCTTCAGGTTGGTGTTTCCTTGTGTAGGTTCTGTGGAACATCAGTTCTGTGAGATCTTCAAAGATTTTTTTAAAAGAAGCTGAAAAAGAGCGCGTTTCTCTCTTGCCTCGGTATTAGGATGCTTAGATTTCATCCCTAACATTGGTCCAAGGCTATGCGGCGTATAGTTCCTTGAGCTAGTCTTACCCTTAACTTTTCTCTAGTCTTATTTTTCATTGGCTTTGATTCCCTATTTTAAAAATCTTTTCTAGTATGCATATATAATGTGTATCTATAATGCATATATAACATACAATTTTATTTATTCCACAAATCTTTGAAGAATAATTTAATGAATAAGTGAATATGTGAATAAATACATAATAAATACTCTGCTTCAAGAATTTGTGTACAAGTCCCTTTCATTCTGGGTCTCAGTTTTCTCTTTTGATAAACAAGCAGTTTGAAAAGGAGTTGGCTGTGCCGAAATTGAAAGAGCACTGGCTTGGGGTAGGAAGATCCAAGACAATCCCCAACTTTCCCAAGGTTCTCCTGCGACCTTGGTCAAGGAGTTTAAATGCCACAAGCCTTAGGGTTTTCAGTGACCATTTTGGAGTGAAAGTACCCATCTCCTGATGTTGCCACGGAGATCAAATAAAACACGCTCTCGGCTAACCACATGTGAGGTTTCATGGTGCAATCTCTACAGTGCCATCTTGTTCTGTTATTCTCTATAATGCGGCAGGTATGTTAAGGGTAACATGTTCACTGGCTTCGACCAAAATGCCCAGTTTGTACTTTTTTGCTTATTTTACTTTATGTTTTTCATTTTGGCATATGTATAAATATAGTTTCATGCACATCTTGGCTTGCTTCCTCTGAGCCTACGCTCTTTAGAATTCCTGTAAGAAAATCTCCCAGACGACAGAACGTTCTAAAGGAGCTGTATAATTATGTGGCATGGCACAAAAATAAAACTAAAAGAAGAAACCAACAACTAAGTAGACCTTTGCAAAAATCATCCTGTGCCCTGAGGTGGCTTGGGGGAGAGAGTTGCTCATGTTTCAAAACTCAGAGGATCATTTAGCTTTATGAATCCATATTTTTTTTCTCCCTGCATTTCCAAGGGTCTTAGTAACCATACACCGTGCCTTTGTTCTCTCCCTTCTTTCTCTCCTGCTAAAGCCTACTTCTTTCCCATCCCCAGGCAAAAGAAAATCGCCAAGAGCCTCCTGTTGGATTGATAGGGTTAAAATCACACACACGCTCACATTTATGCATACATACCTTGAAGTATGAGCTCCTAGGTTTAATTCCTAGCATCGCTATTGACTAGGTGTATCTTCATGGTAAAGTCACATAACTTCTCTAAACCTCAGTTTTTGTATCTGAAAACTTGAGCAAAATCTCGCTGTTAGGGTTGTGTATTCATTTCCTATTGCTGCTGTAATATATTGCTGCAAACTTTGTGGCTTAAAACAACACAAATGCATCCTCTTACAGTTCTATAGGTCAGAATTTCTCAAATAAAGCCTTCAGCAGGGTTGTGTTCCTTCTGGAGACACCAGGGAGAATTTGTCCCCTTACCATTTCCAGTTTCTATAGGCTGCCTGCATCCCTTGGCTCATGCCTTTTTACTCTATCTCCAAGACCAGGGGCAAAGCATCTTCAGGTCTCTCTCCCTCCTTCCCTCTCCTTCTCTCTGCCCCTTCCTTTCAGCTCCCCCTTCTTCCCTTCTTCCCTCCTTCTCTCTGCTTCCATTATCACCTGCCCTTTCATTCTGATACTCCTGCCTCCTTCTTGTACTCTTCAAGGACCCTTGTGATTGCAGAGGGCCCACCCTGCTAACTCAGAATAATCTCCCCATCTCAACATTTTTACACTTAATCTCATCTGCAAAGTCCCTTTTGCCATGTTAAGTGACGTTTTCACAGATTTTGGGGATTAGGACGTGGACATCTTTTATTCTCTCTACTGCAGGTTGTAATAAGGAGCAAATCAGGTCATATCTATATATATATGGCACTAGAACTAAACAAAGGAAGAAAGAAAAACTCCACAAGTGTGTGGGATCTGACTTGCACATACATATATATTACGTGTGTACAATAATTGCAATAGCTGATACATTAATTGGCTACTGCCTGCTAGACTCGATTTTATCCATTATATATGTCGCCTCAAATTCTCACATCAGCCCTATATTAGGGGTTATTATTAGCCCCATTTAATAGATTATGCAACTGAGGCTTACAGAAATTAACCGACTTGA
Organism: Dasypus novemcinctus; assembly: GCF_030445035.2. Taxonomy (NCBI): domain Eukaryota; kingdom Metazoa; phylum Chordata; class Mammalia; order Cingulata; family Dasypodidae; genus Dasypus; species Dasypus novemcinctus. Next base: position 103,268,659 of record NC_080680.1, read on the forward strand.
TCAGGATCATACAGCTGATTGGTAATACAACCTCTGTTTGAACTCAGATTTAAGTAACTACAAAATCTGGACTTGACACCCTGTCTTCCTTAAGTAAGAGGGCATGAAATCTCAATAATCTCAGTAAATTCACCAAAGTAGAAATTATACAAGCTACAGTCACAGACTCTAATGCCAAAATATTAGAATTAATAACAAAGGGAGAACAAACAAATATATCTGCTTAATGAATTCAAAAACAAAACAGCCTTCTAAGTAATACTTCGGTAAGAAAAAATTGCACTCAAATTGCCACCCCTTTAGAAATGAACAGAGGCAAGAGAGCTGCATGTAAAATTCGTGGGATACAGGCAAATCAGTAGTCACAAGCTCCGTGGCATTTATTAAGAGGCAAGGAAGATTGAAAATAAACAAAAGAAGCTTTCAATTCAAGAAGCCAGAAAAAGAATTACAAAACAAAGTCTGATAAAGCAGAAGGAAGGAATTAATACAAATAAAAGCTGAAATAAATGAAAAAGTAAGAAGGAGCCTTCATCAATAAAACTCAAAAACCTGTTCAAAGGAGAGAAAGAGGACACAAACAAGTTAGAAAGGAGCTAGGGCCATAACTATTGGAACATAGAAGATAAAACAAATTTAATGAGAATACTAGATACAACCTTGTCCCAATAAATTCAAAAGTCTTGGTAAAATGCATTATTTTCTTAGAAAATATAAATTACCAAGTTTGACTCAAGATGTTGAAGAAATAAATGATAAGAAAGCTAAATATCTACCACTGAATAAAAGACATCAAGCCCAGATTTTATAGTTAAGTTATATCAAATCATCAAGAAATGTATAACCTCTATATAAACTGATTTAGGTTTTTTTCTAAAAAAAGGAAAAGACAGTTTCTACTGTATCCCATACGCCTACCAGAATTCTGATACTCATATTGGACAAATCTATGCTCATCCACATTCACATAGAAAAATCTCGTAGACATACTAGAACTGATGAGTCCTCTATGTTGGTAGGATGCAAGATCAACTTATAAAAATCAGCAATAGCATTCCTCAATATAATAGCTAATTATAAAATAGTAAGATTAAAACAGATCCTATTCCTGAGGTAGACAAGATTGTAGTAATAGAAGCTATCACTCTAAAAGGGCTTAATATAAATATATGCCAAGTATAAGTCATTTAATCCTCACAGTGACTGTATGAGGGTAGAACTTCTTACAGATAAGCAGAGGAGGTTCAGAAGAGTTAAAGAATTTGACCAAGGTCACACAGCTCTTAAGTGGTATAATCAGGATTTGGTCTGTGGTGGTTTAGATCCAAAACCCATGCTTGTGACCTCTAGACAGTAGTGCCTCACATAAATCCCTGTGAATAAGTCCCACAAGACATGGGCAATACATTTACAACAGACATTCTAAAACTTTGCCAAGCTGCAAAGATGCTGTTTTAGTCAGGATAAGATAAGCTACATTGTGATCACGAATGAAGCCCCTCAAGCCAGAAGCTTACACAGAGAAGTTTATTTCCTGTTTGTGCAAGATCCAATGTGAGTCAGGCAGCCCACTTCCATCCTGTAATATGCATCGGGAACACACAGTCTCCAAGCTACTGTAGTAAGGGAAGAGAGGGCTTGAGAATAACGCCGTACTTTTTTATTTTTGTTTTTTAGGAGGTACCAGGGAATGAACCCAGGACCTCGTACAAGGGAAGCAGGTGCCATCGCTCCCTTGGATGTTTTTACAAAGGACTAGGTCTGACAGTGACTTATATCACTTTAGCCCAGAATCCATTGCCGAGAATCCAGCCACGTCTTCTCCCCATCCCAACTGCAAGGGAGGCTTAGATAATCGTCAGTGTATGTTTGCGAAGAGGACACAGTATGAGCCACACATGACTTTGCCTCTGTCTTGGATGTCAGCAATGCCCAGCACAGAGTAGGCCATACATAGTTCTTTTTTTTTTTTAAGATTTATTTTTATTTATTTATTTATTTAATTCCCCTCCCCTCCCCTGGTTGTCTGTTTTCTGTGTCTTTTTGCTGCGTCTTGTTTCTTTTTTCTTTGTCCGCTTCTGTTGTCGTGAGCGGCACGGAAAGTGTGGGCGGCGCCATTCCTCGGCAGGCTGCTCCCTCCTTCACGCTGGGCGGCTCTCCTTATGGGTGCACTCCTTGCGCGTGGGGCTCCCCTACGCGGGGGACACCCCTGTGTGGCACAGCACTTCTTGCGTGCATCAGCACTGCACATGGGCCAGCTCCATAAGGGTCAAGGAGGCCCGGAGGTTGAACCGCGGGCCTCCCATGTGGTAGACGGACGCCCTAACCACTGGGCCAAAGTCCGTTTCCCTGTACATAGTTCTTAAATGAAATTTAAAACTCCCCCCAATTTAGTCTACAGATTCAACGCAATACCATCCAATATTCCACGAGGGTTTGACATGGACTTTGACATGCTGGTTCTAAAATCCATCTCAAAATAAAATTCAGAACAGTTTAGGAAATTTTGAAATTAAAAATCAGAGGTGGCAATGAGGAGGAGATTTACTTTACTATATTCAAGACATACTGTAAAGTTATAGTAATTAAGATAGCAAGTAATTATTATAGGAGTTGACATGATTAAATGGAAGACTATTTGGCCATATATTCATAGGAATTTAGTCTACGATAAAGGTGGTATTTCAAATTAGTTGCTGAAAGGATGGTAGTTGGCTAGCCATTTAAAAAATAATTAGATTAACCCCTTCATTGTGCACAAAAATCAGTTCCATATATGTTAAATAACTCAATATGAAAAATCTATAAAAACTATTTTGTAAATATACAGAGGGATATTTTATCATCTTGTGGGCTGTAGGAGCATTCCTAAGCATTGCACAAAATTCAGAAGCAGTAAAGGACCAGTCTATATGTGTGACTTCTGTATAAGTTATGATAACTTGTAGATAAGTTATACATGAAAAACATCAAAAACAAACTTAAAATGCAAGTGCAAATTGGGAGGAAAAAAATCTCAATATATGTGTCGGGTGATGGCTAGCTATCCAAAAGATACGCAGAGCATAAATAAGCCCATAAAGAAACAAGTTAAATACCTCAGTAGGGGAAGTGGGCAAAATGCCTGAAAGGACATTCCGCAGAAGAGGAAATACAAATGGCCATAACATGAAAAGAGGCTTGGGAAGTGGACTTGGCCCAGTGGTTAGGGCATCCGTCTATCATATGGGAGGTCTGCAGTTCAAACCCCGGGCCTCCTTGACCCGTGTGGAGCTGGCCCATGCGCAGTGCTGATGTGCGCAAGGAGTGCCATGCCGGGGGTGTCCCCGTGTAGGGGAGTCCCACGCACAAGGAGTGCGCCCCATAAGGAGAGCTGCCCAGTGTGAAAGAAAGTTCAGCCTGCCCAGGAATGGTGCCACACACACGGAGAGCTGACACAACAAGATGATGCAACAAAAAGAAACAGAGATTCCCGTGCCGCTGACAACAACAGAAGCAGACAAAGAAGAACACGCAGCAAATAGACACAGAGAACAGACGGGGGGGGGGGGGGAAGGGGAGAGAAATAAATAAATAAATAAATCTTAAAAAAAAAGAAGAAAAGAGGCTGAGCCTTACTATTATCAGGGAAATGCAAATCCAAACAAACATGAGTTATTTTTTTGCATCCCATATTGGCAATAATGAACATGAAATATGTGGGGGAAATGGAGAACTCTCATTCATCAATGAGAGGATTGTAAACTGGTAGAGCTTCTACAGATGGCCATTTAGTATCTATCAAAATTTAAAAACTCATAAAACATTAACCCAGCAATCCCTTTCCTAGGAATCTGTTTTATAGAAATGCACACATGTACACAATGATAGATGTACAGAGATCTTCATTATGGCACCATTCATCATACAAACAGCTATAAACAACCAAAATGCCCATCAATAAGGATTAGTTAAATGCATTAGGGTAAATGTAGACTGTGCAATGCCAAATAACCATTAAAAAAGATAGATCTAGATACATTCTGACTTGAAATGATCTCCAAGAAATACTATTAGGTGCCAATATATATCTCATAGCAATGTGCCATATAATTCTGTTTGAGTTGATGAGTTATGAATATATATATATGTGTGTATCTAAATGCATTGAAAAACTATAGGACATGCATAACAGTTAATAGGGATGACAACTGGAATGGGAAGTAAGAATATGTGTGAAGTGGGGAATGAAGAACATCCACATTTTACTCTTCAGACTTTGATAATGTTTAATAACTTACAACAAATGTACTTATATTTCTTAATTTTTCTAGAGAAAGCTTATAAGTGTGTGTGTTTCTGTGTGGGGGGGGGGCACTCTCCCTAGTAAACCATTTCTCCCCATTTCTCCATCTTGACTGGGAGCTCCCTGAGATAAGTGGATGAAACTAGACTTCCCTGAACACTTCTCATATACTCTGCATTTCCATTTACACTCACTTCATCTACACTGCAATCATATGAAGGGGTAGTTACTTCCATTTCACAGATGCTAAAAGAAAGGAAAATAAGGCAGCGGATGTAGCTCAGGTGTTAAGCTCCTGCTTCACATGTATGAGGTCCCAGGTTCAATCCCCAGCACCTCCTAAAATAAAAAGAAGGGGGAATAGACAACCATGGCACTTGCACAAGTAAGTGGAAGACCAAGACAGGGTCTCCTTCCATGAGTCATTCAACTCTACTTTGGGCAGGTGCTTGTGAGTATTGGTGTGTCAGTGCAGTGCATCAGGGATCAGGTAGCAGCAAGGAGAGACTGACAGCTTGCTTCATGTGTGAGATGTCCCTGGCTTTTCACCAGTGAGAGCTTGGGGCACGCTTTCACCTCTGCCTGTCTCCTTCCTGCCTCTTATTGGGCTCTGTCTCCAGCATCAATTGTTTGTTCCTGTTCTCTGGGTACTTTTTCTTCTCAAACCTCCTCATGGAGCCTCTTCCATCACCCATATGAGTTCCTGATTCCCTCTGCAATCTGGCTTCATGGAAGCTCCACTCCTCCCTGTGAAGGAAAGGCAAATAGGAGGCTACCTGCTTCATATTCCCTACCAGAGTCATATCATGCAAATAGCAACCACTGGAGTTGGAAACAAGAGGAGGAAAAGATGTCTTTGTTGCTAAACAGACCTGAATTGGAATGCAAGATCTATCATTTTCTCACAGTGTGACATGCTTTATTTCCTGGCTCCTCATTTTACTTACCTGTAAAGCAGAAATGGAGATACCTTTTCATCATGGTTTGAAAATAAATATGTAAAGTGCCTAGTGAATAGTATATGCTCAAAAAATAGAAACTGCTGCCATCTGCCACCACCACCATTAACCACCACCACCACCACCACTACTCCTGTAATTGTTTGGTAAACAGCAATTGTTAACTCTTTTCACAGCCAGTGTATTATGTGACTGCATAGCAATCTCGTGAATTAAGGTAGGATAGGAGTGCTTACTCCATCTTATAGATGAGGATGCTGGAGTTCAAAGAGGTTAAATAGCTTGCCCAGGTTCACATAGGTTAAAAGGGGCAAAGGTGACATTTGTACCAGGTCTCTCCAAATGTACAGCCCATTCTCTTGTTTGTCTTAGTTATTCCTATAAACTCACCCCCTATTGCCTAGCACAGGACCATGAACTCATACAATTCCAGTTTCTAGATTGATTTTTCAAAGACTGAGGTCTCTGCACTCTTTTCCACTCTTTCCCTCTCTAAGGGATTCCTTTCCATGCAGCCATTCCAAAGTGGCGAATATTATTTCCACAGCCCCACTTAGATGGCTCTTTGGTCCTTATAGCAGCCCATCCTTGTCTCAAGGGCATGTCAGGGGCTGATTGGCTGATTAGAGAACAGCAGAGGCTGCTAGCATTGCTAAGGGAGCAGCACTGTCCATGGTCCTGGAAAGATCAGTTTTGAGCTACAAGGAGACAAAAACCTTGTTTTTGATACAATCTTCAACCCTGATCCACAGATACACTGGGAATAGGTTCTGGTTTAAGAAACTCGTTAATAATTCCCCGTGAAATGATCCCTAGATACCTTAGTCCTAGGTAGATGGCCCCCAAAATAGCTGCTTCCATTCCTGAACTCCGACCTGTTCTGCAGGTAAGGATACCTTGGTTTTAGGTCATACCCAGTGGGGGCATCCAGGATGCGGAGCTCACTCTCAGCTCTCTTTTGTCCTGCAGTTGTGTGGAGGAGTACAAGCTGGCTCCCGATGGAAAGTCCTGCCTGATGCTCTCAGATGTCTGCGAAGGCCCCAAGTGCCTCAAAGCTGACTCCAAATTCAACGACACCCTCTTTGGAGAGATGCTACATGGTTACAACAACCGGACCCAGCATGTAAACCAAGGCCAAGTCTTCCAGATGACCTTTAGGTATGCAGCAGACACTTATTTATTGGTCCAAGTCACTGACCCTAAATCTGGGTAAGGGGAGGGAGCCCTGGGTGCCATGGGCTAGGGGTCTGCCAACCTCTCCCTACACTCATTAGTGCTTGCCAAGTCCTTATTTTCCAACCCCCATTTTTCTGACTCTTTTCAAATATTTTAAATTCAACCTGAAATCTTCCTGTAAGTACAGTTAGTAGGATTACTTTTTAAAATTAATCTTTGTTGTATATTAGAAAAACAGGTATCCTTTCTTGGCTCTTCAGACAGTTCAAAAATAAAGACATTTAATGAAGTAGAAAATAAAGATCCCATCATCCATAAATACCCAAAATTAACATTTTCTTGAACATTTTTAGAACACTTCTCCCTCCTCCCTCTGTCTCTCTGTATGCATGTATACGTGTGTGTATGTATGTGTACGCACACATGCCACATCACAATACAGTGCTTTAGAAAACTGCTTGTTCTTTTTCTCTGTAATATGCCTAAGTTCTCTTTCCATGTTAATGAATACATAGGTATGTGAGGAATTGAAAGGCGAGATTACTCTCAGATGAGAGGAAATGGAATGGTTACCAGGCGGCCAAGTTGCATTAGAATCAGATACGCAAGCTGAGTATGAAACGCTTCCTGGGGACCATTGAAGAAGCTGAGCTTGGTCTGCCTGGAGAATAGAGGTCTTGTGGGAGTTCTACGTGCTTCAAAATCTGCAGAACTATGAGAACTTTGAGTGAGAAGACTTGTTCCATGTATAAGATAGGATTCTCTGAAAAATAAAATTTAAAACTATAGTTTTAAACAATTTCGCAAGAAAATGGAATGGGCTATTATTTCTAAGTGGGGCCCTCCCTATCATTTGATGTCATGGTGGCAGAAGTCAGAACTGCTAAGGAACATCAATTGTAATTGGCATCACTTCTATCCCATGATCTTATTAATAGTGGTGACTGTAATAGGAGTGGCAATAATGGCTACTGTTTATTACGGATTACTTTATGCCAAGCTTTTTATGAAGTCTTTTAAAGAATAATAATAATAACAATAATAGCAGCGAACTTTAATTCAGCACATGCCACAGGCTGTTCTAGGCTCTTTCCATGCCTTAACTCATTTAATCCTCACCATGGCCCTGGGAAGCAGGAGCTATTATCATCCCATTTCTATAAATGAGAAGCAGAAATTTTAAGTAACTCTCCCATGGCCATCTTCCAGGAAATAAGAGAATCCAGATAAGGCAAGCTTAGCTTCATGATTAGAAACCTTTGAGGCGCTGTGGCCTGTTTTAGAAAGTCAGCCCCAGAGAGGTGGAGCGACTTCCTCAGGGTCATTACCTCGCCAGAGGCATGTTCAGATCAAATCGAAGGCTGGCTGACTCTGGAACCTTGTTCTCATCTAAAATACCCCTTGATTTCCCATTCTGCGGGTACTATTGAGCTCTAGAATGGAGATGTGAATTCCCTTAAACCATTCATACATGCTTTTTGAGTACCTACCACGTCCTGGGAATTGTGCTGGTTCCTGGGAATACGACGTGGGTGAGGTGAAAATGGGCCCCAGACCCTGTGGTGCTCAGGAACAGTGGCAGGCGGGTTGGGAGGGCATGTCTGGTGTATTTACTAACAATTGGGGTAGTACTCTGAAGTCAAGGTACAGAGTTGCAGGGGAATGATGAATATTGGAATCTGATTTAGTTAGAGCAGATTGGTGGTGGGCATCTATTCAATTAGAAAGTGATAATGAGGCTTTGGAATCTCCCCTTTGGAAGAAGTGCGATTTAGCTAATACCTCAGATGTGAAGAGGGTTTAGCCTTGGAAAAATTGCAAGCAGAGAAAACAGTGGATGCACATGTTCTAAGAAGGAACTTGGTTGGTTTCAGAAGATGAAAAGGCCAAGTGTGGTCGAAGCTGAGAAAGCAAGGGAAGAATGCTGGACTAGGAAGCTGGGGCAGGAAGCAGTGGCAGATCATGGGGGGCTTGCAGACCAAGCTTGCTCCAAGAGCACTGGGAGAACTACTAAGATGGTTAAAGGAGGAAAGTATGTCATGGGTACATGGCATTTCACGGCATCGTGGCAGCTGTGTGGAAACTAGGTTGCACTGAGGATGGGATGGAAGAGGGTAGAAGTGAGGGGGCTCAAGTAGGAGTCTATTGTGGAAGCCACAAGGGAGTGTAGGTGACTTCAACTGGGAACAATATTGGAGAGAAAAGAGGGTTTGGGAAGACAGTTGGGAGGCTTCATGGACAAGCTCTGGTGTGTGTTTGGAAGGGAGCGGTAATGGTGGAGAAAGACTCGGGTGACAGGAGGGACTGGCAGCCACCCAGTAATTTAGTGGCAGGATAGGGTTCTCCAGTTCCTGTCAAGTGCTCTTTCTACTCAGATGCTCTAGCAAAGCCTGAATGCCCTTTTGTTGGAAAAGCTATGGAAGAAATTTAAGGACCATCAGGATGAATGCTAGATTTACTTCAATACTGAAATTCTATAATGCTAGTTTCTGTAATTGTAATAGTTGATGAGAATCTATCTTGAGCATCATAATGGATAGACCAATGCAGCTGGGATCCTAAAGAAAAAAGGAAGAAACTTCTGTGAGGAAGGAGTTTACAGTCCCGCAAGATGACACATACAAGTGAAAAAAATATATAGGAAAATTTAATTTGCAGAGCAGTGATTCAAGGAATACCAGTGGTTTCCAAAGAGTTCCCCTGCAATGCCTTTTGAGAGGAATTAGAAGAGATGATGAAAGGCTTTTCAAAGGAAGTGGTTTGTGAACTGGGGTCTAAAGTGATAGCAAAGAACAGCACTTCTTGGGAGGTTAAAGAACTATAAGGGCATTTTCTTCTCCAGAAAAGATCCTGCAAAGGCTCAGATGTCTGGATAATCAGGAGAGCATCGAGAAAGCAAATCTCCAGATAGACCTGGCTCCACATCCTTGCCCTGCCCACGGCAAGCCTAGACCCACAGCCCCATCTTTAAAAGGAGGACTCTTTTCCATATGCCAGCCACTGTGATAGCACAGTGCTTGATTTATGTAGTGTGATTTCTTACACCATCTATTACTGGCATGTGATAAATCATCAAATGTATTAGTTCCTGTCCTCTTGTGTGAAGATTCACTTGGTCACAAAGGAGCGTCTGCACGCATAGGTATTCAGATGCTGGATCCTGACGGGACCCAGGCATCATGGAATCCTGGGATCTCATTTTACGTAGCGCTAAGGGATGTGGCTAAGATCGCACAGCAAGTCTTTGCAGTGCTAGCTAGCCCACAATCTCAGAAATCCTCATTGCCTGTCGTGCTTGTCTTCCACGGCCAGCAGACTGCTCAGCGAGGGAGAGCAGGGTGCCTTAAACATTGGCCTAAGGACGTCCAGTCCAAGACAGAGTTTTAATCCTGTAGGAGTCTTCATTCTGCCACACTCTGCACATTGGTCCAAGCCTTCAGTCTTGGGTTGACTCTGAAGGTCTGTGTGCTTGGGGGAGTGGGGGAGTGGAGGGTAGTATAGTAAATAGACCAGTCTTTCCTTTTTTGACAACAGCCTCATGATTTGGGGAGCTCCCTGGACTACCATTATATTACAGTAGACTGTCTCATTCAGGTTCTCTTCCTTGGCTTCAGTTAAATTTTCTTTGCAATTATTTCCATTGCCAGCCCATGTTGCCTCTTAGAACCACCTGCAGAGTCAGCTGACTCCCCACCGTGGGAAGGTGAGTGGCTGGTGAGGAGTCTAAATTTATCTCTTTCAAGTCTCCTTCCCCCTGTCTGTCCTCCAAGACAGGGAAAGGCTGTGGCTCCTTTGTCCTCCACGTTCCAGAAGGCAGGCCTGCAGGACTTTCAGCATCAGAGGCAGTTGTCACTTCTCGCTTCCCCCTCCTGCCTTCCTTCCCTCCTTGAAGTAATCTCCGGTCCAGCCCTTGAGAGTAGCCAGCAGGCACCACCACCAGCCGTCCTGCCATATGCCTCATTTCCTGACAAGTGCCTGGCCTGGGATTTCAAAATCTCTACCAGCTAGAGAATCCCCTGTGTGACAGCTGCTGCTCTGCTCCTTTCTCCTCCCTGTCCCTGTCCTCGGCTGCCGCTGATAAAAGGAGGGTCTGCATTTTCATTTCCACTCTTGAGTCTCAGAAAGAGCAACCTGACTTCTGCTTTATTAAAAAGCCTCAAATTTTAAACCAAAGTCTCTGAATTAGACAAGCACTTAAAGATTAACTAGGTCAGGCATAACCCCTTGTTATACAGATAGAGAAACTGAGGCTCAGAAAAGACTATGACTTGCCTAAAGCTCACAGTGATTTGGGATCTCTCTCAGACTAGAAGTTAGAGTTCCTGACTCCGAAACCAATGCTCTCCTTATTTCTAGTCCTGTGATAAGGGTTCTAGGTGAAAGTTCCTCTCCCACACTAGCAGTGATGAGAGCCCCCTGCCCTCTCCTTGCTCTCATTTGGGAGGGAGGAAGGACTTAGAGGGCTCCCAAATACAAAATCTTAGGCAAAGGCCACCCCCGTGTGAAACCACCCCCTCAAGTTGCCACATGTGGGCTGGAGCCTATCTCTGGGGGAGGAGGGTGTGGAGATGTATAGGACCCTCCACCAGGCCAGGGTTGGGAGATTGGGTGTGACATGCACTGAGAGACTCAGACAGAGAAATGGGGAAAACATGACCAAAGAGAAGAGTCTGAGAGACAAAGCAGAGACTTGGAGAGAGACTGGGGAAGAGACACTGCAGGAGAGTGTGAGTGACAGAGGAGGACTGACAAGCATGGGAAGACTTAAAGAGTGAGGTTGGAGATCTGGGAAGAGCATTAATGAGATAAGGAGACAGATGAAGAGAGGAGAGGAAGCCGGGAAAGGGTGGAAGATGGAAGGGCTGAAGGAGAGACAAGTAGACAGAATCCATACCAAAGTCACAAGGTCATTTATTCCTGGGGAGGAAATAAGGGTTGTTTTACGATTGGGTGGTCCTGGGAGAGAGTACTGGATTAGGAATCAGGGTCAAATGGACAGGAATGGGCATAAAACCCTTCAGTAAAGTGTGAAGTCCTGAGAAAATGTGAAAAGCCCATGATCTCACTTCGGGGTTTCCCTTGCCCTCTGAGTGCAAGGTCACACTTTGCTGTTCTAACCCCTTTGGAGGTCCTGTGACACTTGCAGGACCACAGTCAGAATCCCACTCCCTTAGCACTTGATCAATGTGGGAATTGGCAAAGACTGGTACAGTGAGATAAACTCATCAAAGTCGGTGGTATTGGATAGTTTTTGTATTTTTTTAAAGCCCCCTCCCCTCCCATCCTCATTCATTCTGCTTTTTCCCATAAAGAGGAAAGGTGAACTTTGGGTATTGATTACTGGGATTTAGATAACCATCAGTCCAGAACTCTTATTGAGCCTGGATCTCAGAAATGGCTGTGAGGAGAAGTTGCAGGGGTGTGGTGGGGGCTAAGCGAATTGCTCTGGTAGATTTTGCAAAAGCCTCATCAAAAATAAGTCATTTCTGCCAGCAGCAGGCATTTGCTCACAGGACTTCAAGACTGACCTACAAAGACTGAGGATCTCGTGAGAGATTTACTAGAAAGGCACTTTGCTATCTGGCCTGCTTGTGAGGAGTACGTATTGGACAGTGCAAAGAGGACAGTTTGGGATAAGATGTGGGATTTCAGCATGTGGCACCCCCAGCCCACACCTAGTGAAACAGAGGGGCTCCCTGTAAGGATTTGGTGAGGAAAACTGACCTTCCTTAGTGGTGACTTCCTCACCAGCTGAGAATACTGAGTCAGATCTTATTAAGTGGCATCCAAAGCAGCCCTAGTCTTTTTGTAGTTCCTTCCTGGGAGATGGTTCATTGTATATGCTTCTACTGTATCCGCCGCCGCCCCCCCCCTTTCCTTTTAGCCCCTTCTACCATATGAGTAATTTTTCTACCAGTTCCTTTGTGTGTTTTCTCTTTTAGTCTTTTTAATACCTATCACAAAGAAGGTATTAACTTGGCTTTACAATTCTGCCTGAATATATTCGCCAGAATGTATTAGGTTGTGCCTTGATAACAACCCAAAATCCCAATAGCTTGACACAAAACGGTTTATTTGTTTGTCCTACCACACACCCCTCACAGGATGATAGGGGTCTTCTTCATTCTGGTATTTCGAAATTAGGGCTCGTGGAAGCTACATTTTCAAGTACTCCTGTAAACATAGTTGGAAGGAAACCTGGCTCTCATTACTTGAGACATGCTGCTCACACTTCATCGGCCAAAGCAAGTCCCATGGCCGTAAGCCTCCTCAAAGGGTTGGGCAGGGAAATAGAAACGTACAGGGAAGCAGAGACCTAGAATTGTTTGCTGTCATCTGAATCCTGTCCACCACCCTGAGGCACAAAGAGATAAGGCTACTTGCTAAGAAATGACAGTGTCTGGGTCTAAGACCAAAGCCCATTTAGCAATAGTGCCCCCAGGGCTCCCAACACTCTCCCTCTTCAAATTGCCACCTTGAGCCCTGTAGGAAAACTTTTCTATACCTATCATCTCTCTTTATGCCATTCACAAAACCATAGATGTAACAGCTGGAAGAGATCCTGGAGAACATTTTACACAAGCCCTCCCATCTTGAAGTTGAGGTATCTGAGGCCCAAAGTGTTGAAGTGATTACCTAAATGCAAATAAATAGCAAATAAATAGGCCAGCCCTCAAACCTCTAGCCTCTTGGGCTGCAGTAAATCTACTTTGCCTGAAGGCTTGGAGGTGATAAGGTCCAAACCCTACCTCGAATAGATAGTCACACCAGGGCCAGGGGCCCATAGAAAATTATGGCATAGCCAGGCCTAGAAGCTGCTTTTTTGCCCTCCCAGGCCTGGGTGTTTTGTAGTGTAACACAGTTTTATTGTAATGAGAAAGTAAAGGCTGGTAAGGGAGAGATCGTTAATTAAAGGTGGCATTACCTTTTGGTTTTCAGGGCCATTCCCAAGTCTTGCTTGCCAACAGTATTTCAAATTTTAGCAAAATCCTCAACCTGCCACCTGGAGACACAGCTGGATACTGTTTTCCCTGGAGGACCTTTGGCAAGATCTTGGTTATGGACTAAAAACAGCGATTGAAGACTGGGTCCCAGGAGTCAGGGCTAACTTTCCCTGGGCTGGGCGCCGAAGACACTCTGTTCTGTGCCTCTCTTAACCAAGGTTTCTGGCATATTCTTCAGGGGTTAGGGCCAAAGTATCAAGTGTGTCCATAAAGCCTGAAATCAGAAACCTGAGTTTCTGATCCTGTTCTGCTGATTCCTATTGCATTGAGCTTGTCCATTCTCCCTTTCTTGTCTCCTGTAAATTAATAAGGTGGGGGCAAATGTATGCCATTGAATTGTACACTTAAAAATGGTTAAAACAGAAAATTTTATGATACATATGTTGTGGTATAATAATAATGTAAAACCCTCAGGGGCTCCCTGCTGTCCAGGATATTAGTGCCTATGTTACTAGATTTTGTCTAGGTTCTTGACTGTGCTGCAGAAATGAATTTCAAGAGCACATCAGATGAGTTAAGCCAGTAATTTATTCGGGTAGGGAGGGACGAGAAATGGGAGAAAAGAACAAATCATGGGTCCCAGGTAGAGAGGAAGGGGCTGAAAAGTGATAAAGCGGGCTGATTTACAGACTACAATTTCCCATTAGAGATTATAAATGCCCAGGTATTACTGGTGTGGCCTTCATGACAGAGGAAAAACGGCGAGAGCAGGGTGCAGAGGGCAGGAACAGGGATCCAAAGGTGAGAGAGCCAATTCAGGCCTTGCGCCTGAATTATTCTACCCCATTGCTAATGGCAAGAGAGAAGTGCCAACTGTTTGCTGTTTTTTGATTGATTACCCCACCCATCAATGCCCCATGAGAGCCCAGTGATAAAGTCTTTGGGGAATGTCCGGGGCTCCTCCTGGCTTTGAGGGAATCTCGTTCTGGAGGCAGAATCGTGTGTGTGTGTTGGTGGAGGTGGTCTTCCTGCAGCCATCTTGGGGTAATTGATGTCCACGTGGACTTCTTGCCAGGTTCCAGACCCATCTATTGATTCCCTGTCTTACTAGCCGGCTTCACCTATACCAAAGTTTAACAATAAAATGTTTGCCAAATGGATCACTGGGGGGAAAGAAGAAGAAGAATGTAGGTTGGGAGCTGGGGCAGAACTCCCCCAGGGTTGAAGGCTTCTGATCCAGAGCACAGCGCTCTTTCTGCGTAGCTCACTTGGCCAGGGGCTTAGTGAAGCCTTCCCTACACACCTGATCGTAAGGCACACGGAGCCTCAACAAGATCTACCAATTTATATTTTTTCCCAGCTAAGGGACATGGCAAAATGAAGTGTTCACCAGTATTCCCTGGTGGTTTATATGATCCGGCAATTTTGGGATTCATTTGCTGGCCTGGTGCTTAAGAACCCAGGCTCTGGAGTCAGAGTTCCAGCTCGCCAACTGCGAATTGTGTGACCTTAGGCTTGTTATTTAATTAAACCTCCGTTTCCTCACCTGTAAATGAGGAAAAACAACAATATAACCCACTTTGTGGAATTTTTGTGATGATTAAATGAGATACACGATCCCATTCTCACACCACGGCATGGTGCTAAGGTGCCTGACTCTGTAGAAACTTGATCCATTCCTGGCTGGGACCCAAAACTGGGGTGTGGAGTCGTGAAAAGATAACAAAGTCCAAATCCCACTTCCATTTCCCAGCTGTGTGGCTTGGACAAATTACTTAATCTCTTTGCATCTCAAGATCTTCAACTGTAAAGTGAGGTTTCGCCTCCAAGGGTGAGTATTAAGCAAGCTAATAAGCAAAGGCCTTAGCACACACTAGGTGCTCAATAACCATTGCCTTCTCTTCTTGCAATCCTGGTCCTTTCCCTCACATGCCAAAAGCCATGCAGCAGAGGAAAATTTTGTTGTTGTTACATTTCCCCAAAACTCATCTCTTAACTGGAACCACACTTATCTTCCCAACTTCCTCCAAAATAAGCAGCACGTGTTTTGGTGAACCAACTACGTTGGTGAAATGCCCAGGCAGGGACAGAAGTGCAGCCCTTCATGCTTTGTGGGTCTCTGGGAGGTGGGTAGCCAAGCCAGCAGTAAGGAAAGGGTAGTAGTTGAGGGTCTCCTCCCTCCTGGGGTGTTTATCCCAGCCTTGGGAAAGACAAAATCTCTCCAATGGGCTGTATCACTGGTGCCCAACAGGACTGTCTCTTTGTTTCGCCTGAATGGTCTACAGTGAAACACATCTAATTAGGAATGTGGGACTTACATGCTCATGTGTGCTGTGTAGAATTTGATAATGGGTCTGGGCCCAGATCCAAAAGTTCCAGTGGTATGTTAATCTCCCACCTCTGGGGTGATATTTAAAATATTTAACAATTAGCACAGACATGGTACTGACCAATTGGAAAGGATGGCATCCAAACAGTATGAAGCTTAACCAGGAAGACCTGCTAGACTGAACATCAATCTTGGTCACCTCTGGCCTGTCCCGATTCCTTTCTCTTATTATCACCTCATGACATCCTCTGGTCCATTTCCCAATACACTTAAGAGTGATTGATACTATAAAACCACTTTCTTTTACTTCCCAGACCTGTTCTTTTGACCGGGCATAGACAGATTTTTCTCCTGTTACAGAGTTGAAAAGAGCAGGTTGACTATCATACTTTTTCACATGGGAAACATGAAACTCAGAGGCGCAGCGTCCTACCCAGGGTTACAGAGCTGGTAAGTGATGGAGCCAGGAGTCCAGGCTGCCCTTCTAACCACTCTACAGCCCTAGATAACACGTGTGCACATGCACGTGTACATAGTATGATCTCAAACCATGTGTCTTCAGGAAAGAAAATAACTCATCATCGTTATACACCAAAACTCTAGTTAAGGGTAAGAATTTTCCCTGCCTTTCCCTCTGCTCATGGACAAAATGGAACACACATGAATTACACAAGTGTGTCTCAAACTCTAACGTGCATACAAATTGCCAGGGACTCCTGCTCGCATGCACACTGATTCTCGTAGGGCTGGGTCAGGCCTGAGACTTTGCTTTTCAAATGAGCTCCTGGGTGATGCCAATGAAATAGCAAGGTATCGGACTGAACTTTATGCTAAATGTGAACTTCAGCTACTTGGATTATGTCTGAGAGTGGAGAAGGACTGTTGTTCCTTCATTTGCCTACTTGAAAGCAGGCACCAAGTTCCAAGGCCACGGGCACTAGGGAGCTCTGGAGTCCTAAAGGCATGTCCCTCCCTAAATCCTCTCTAGAGTGACCAAGTACAGAGAATGGGCTTCTGATTTGCATCCGCTCCGACAGGCAATCCTACCCTGCAATCCAGAAGGCCCCTCCTGCATAATGTAGCACAAGTTCTGTTCTGCATCCGCCGTCCGCCCTGCTCACCGATGGCCTTGAGGTTGCTCAGAGCATCAGTGCCAAGGGAGAGGCGTTTATGCGAGGCCTCCCCCTGACTCTGGTGTCCTAAAGCCACGGTTGGGTACCCAGATCAGAGCCCCTGTATGTGCCCATGCTGTGAGGTCAGCCGTTGTGGGATGCAGCAGAAAGCTGCTTGCCAGTGGCGAGCTGGGCTGCAGCTTGCTTTAGGTCAAAGGTGAAAGACACATTCTTGGGAAGAGGAGAGAGAAATCCAGTTAGGAGGGGACATTGGCCTAGTGAAGCTTTATTATTCTTAAGCACTTAAGACAAAAATCTCATACCATTAACCCTCATTAGTTTAACTGGGGTCAGAAAGGAAGCGGTAGAATTAAGACCTAGTGAAAGATGCCTTTTATTTTTCATGGAGTGCGGGGAATTGCAAGCCATTTTTAATCAATTCTGTCTAATCTCTCCCCCTAATTATAGTAAGAGAGGGAAGAAAAATCACTTTAAAAAAAAAGTTTTCATACTCAATGTCCATGTCTCTAAATATACCAAACACAGTCATTTTATGAGCAAAACAAATAACACACATCATATTTTGAATGTTCTCAAACTAACCTAAAAATATGTCTCTAGATTGCAAAAGGTGCTAAAACAACAAAACCTACAAGGTCCATTTCACTTCTCTTGACAGCCCCCCTCCCCTCTTCTGGTTTTGTTTATAATTTTCTGGCTTCAAAATCCCTGACTATGTTCTTTTTCTAGAGTGGGGGAAACCCATCTGAGTCACTGAGACATCTGAAGCAGACAATTTTTAAGGAAGCGCAATTTCATTACCCTCAAATGCAGGCAGTAACTCAAGCTGGTGTAAGTGTTCAGAAGGAAATGTCCACAGGGAACCTATGGAACAGATAAGGATAGATTGTAATTAGCACACTAATTGTAATTAGCAGAGCAATTGTAATTAGCATAGTGATTGTTTGTTCATAATGGGTGCTTCCAAAGTGACTCCAGGCAGTTTGTTCTCTTAAGTATCTTCTGCCATTTCCCGGCCGATCTTGTTTATTCTGCTAATGTACTAATGTGCTTAGCAATCTCTTTTATAAATAAATATTCCAAAGGTACAAGCCAGCCCAGCCCCTGGCCAAGCATTAGGCATGCTTAATTAATGGAGTCCACAGCACTGAAATTCTACTATATTTGCTTTATGCTAAAGCAACATTGGTGTATTACTCTCTGAAGAAATCACATCTCAGAAATCATTTGTTACTGTTTTAGTAACTACAGGAGGTAGTGGGATGGCAAATGGAATGCAGTTGAAGTCAGAGGTTCCTGTCCAGGCTTTACTGATTGTTCTCTCTTTTTTCTGTTTGTTTTTATTACCTTTTTTTCAAAAGATACATAGAACACACAAAATGTTACATTAAAAAATATAAGAGGTTCCCTTTTACCTCTACTCCCTACCCCACCCCACTCCTCCCACATCAACAACCTCTTTCATCCTTGCATTTGATGAATGTATTTTGCTGTCTGTTCTTCTGTCTGCTTGTATTCTTGTCAGCAGCACCTGGAATCTGTGTCTCGTTTTTGTTGTGTCATCTTGCTGCATCAGCTCTCCGTGTGTGCGGGGCCATTCCTGGGCAGGCTGCACTTTGTTCACGCTGTGCGGCTCTCCTTACAGGGTGCACCCCTTGCGCGTGGGGCTTCCCTATGCGGGGAACACCCCCCGTGTATCAGGGCACTCCTTGCGCACATCAGCACTGCGATTGGGCCAGCTCATCACACCAGTCAGGAGGCCCTGGGTTTGAACCATGGACCTCCCATGTGGAAGGCGGACGCCCTAACCGTTGGGCCAGATCTGCTTCACTGATGAATATATTTTGGAGCACTGGTACAGAGCATGGACCATAGTTTACATTGTAGTTCACACTCTCCTCCAGTCCATCCACTGGGTTATGGCAGGATATATAATGCCCTGCATCTGTCCCTGCAATATCATTCAGGACAACTCCAAGTCCTGAAAATACCCCTGTATCACACCTCTTCTTCCCTCTCCCTGCCCTCAGCAATTCCCGTGGCCACTGTCTCCACATCAATGATACAATTTCTTCCATTGCTAGAGTCATAATTCTATAGTAGAATACCGGTGAGTCCACTCTAATCCATATTTTATTCCTCCATCCTGAGGACCCTGGGAGGGTGATGCCCACTCCACCTCTAAATCAGGAGGGGGCTTAGAGCCCACATTTCTGATGGGGATGGGATTCTCCTGCTTGCCTTTTTGAACTCTCTCAGTTCCTTCTTGTGGTGGTTGATTGAGCACCTGTTGTGTACTGGTCCTATATTAACCACCAGGAGTGAAAAGACAAATAAAATTGTCAAGGTCCCAGCTTTTATGGAAGTAGACCACTAAAAAATGAACACATGGCACTGAGCTGTGTGCCATGATGGAGCTCTGCTGGCTAAGGGATCAGACTGGAAGCACCTGGCACAGCCTGGGTGTGGGTGATCATCAGGGAAGACTTCCTGGAAGAGGTGCTAGCTCAGACCTGAAAGACACTAGTAACAACAGTTAGCTGTGGGGCAAGAGTGTTCCAAGCAAGTGAGAGCAGAGTGCCTGCGATATGAATGTCAAGGTGGCTGGTGCGTAGAGCCAGACGAATGTGGTGAAAGGTGGGATTGCAGAAGATGAGCAGCCAATCAGGAAGGATGTGTCCATTAGAAGACAGTTTGCTCATCACCAAATCGGGCAACATAATAATACCTTGCTCGTGGGAGGCTTGTTGGGGGAGGGGAAGGTGGTGGGAAAAGTTATGCTAAAATGCTTTGTACAGTGGAGAGACGTGTACAAATGTTAGCAACATTTGCCTAACGTGAAGCTGAGGCTCCTGAAGATACCACTTACTCTGAAATTCTGTCAGAGTGCTTATCCCGTCACACTCAAAAAGATCGTGTTAGATGCAAATTCACTAGCACAATTTTCTTTGTCTTCCTTCCAGGAAAATGAGAAAGTTAGTCTATTCTAAGCTCGCATTAATAAGCCTACGCATGTGTATCAAGAAAATTAATTTTTAGGGAAATATTTCCATTTCAGGGAGATGCCCTGAATAGGAATGTATTTAGTAGCAATTCTAATGAAAGATACGATCAGAGTTCATTGGATGTGAATTAATACAGAATACTCCAAGGGCAGTGGCTAGGGGGTTACGTAACATCACCACTGAACAATTACTATCACTGATAATCTAGTGGAACACCTCAAAGGTGGCTTTTAAAAGTACAAAGTGAGCATTTATTTTTATGTGTCAGGAAGTTCTCAGAGGAGCCTATTAAGTGGGCAGGTAATTAGCAGGCTCAAGCCAGGAACCAAAGCTGCAGGCATTTGGGCGGCCTGACCCTGTATAATACAGCATACACCTGGAGACCCTGAAAAAGCCTTCACCCTGGTGCCAGCCAGCCCGTCCTCCTGTCACCTAGAAGCTGCTTCGTTTATTGTGGATGCTTTATAGACCAGGAGAAAAGAACTGAGATCAAGGGATTGGTTTTCCTTGGTGTCCCATAGGCAGAGAATTAAAGTTACTCCACAGGGTAGCTGGGACACTCCTCTAAGGTTCTGTTCATTCCCAAATTATTTCTTAGGTGGTAGGAGGTATGTTCAAGCACAGAGGCCATGCAGGCCTCTTGTAGCAGTATTTGCAAAAGAGGTGGAAACATAGCTTGCAAATTAAACTAATTATAGTTAAATTCCCATTTGACCTTGCGATTCAACATATACATATCAACATATGTATATATCATATACTAATTATATGCCGGGTTCTAGAGATAGAAGCTGAGTAAGACTTATGAAGTCTAATATTATAAAGAGGAAGATAATCTACTTTTTGTGGTATTATCTCCATGACTATTTCTAAAAAAATTTTTCCCTAGTATCATCCCTCGAAGTAAATTGAATTAAGGTTGAATCCTCCCCAGAGAGATAGTAAATGCTAAGGATATGACTGTCATATAGGGTTGAGTTTTGGTGGCCACAAACCATTATTTTGTCTAAGATTTCTCTGCCCTCCTTGGTAGTGGTATTGCCTCTACTGAGAATGCATGATCTAAGCAGATTTTAACGTGCTCAGGGGGAAGTGGACATGGCTCAAGTGATAGAGTGTCCGCCTACCATATGGAGGGTCCAGGGTTCTCTACTCAGGGCCTCCTGAACCATGTGATGAGCTGGCCCACATGCAGTGCTGCTGCACACAAGGGGTGCCATGCCACGCAGGGGTGCCCCTGTGTAGGGGAGTCCCATGCACAAGGAGTGTGCCCTGCAAGGAGAGCCGCCCCATGCGAAAAAAAGCACAGCCTGCCCAGGAGTGGTGCTGCA
Organism: Dasypus novemcinctus; assembly: GCF_030445035.2. NCBI lineage: Eukaryota > Metazoa > Chordata > Mammalia > Cingulata > Dasypodidae > Dasypus > Dasypus novemcinctus. The sequence continues at coordinate 103,289,821 of NC_080680.1, forward strand.
CAAATGGAGAGCTGACACAGCCAGATGATGCAATGAAAAAGAGAGAGAATGCAAGTGGACGCAGAAGAACACACAGTGAATGGACACAGAACACAGAGCAGACAATGGCGGGGGGGGACGGAGGTGAGAGGGGGAAGGGGAGAGAAATAAATAAAATAAATTTTTTTAAAAAGTGCTCAGGAATATTCAGTGACTTGCCTGCAGGGGCACAGCTCCTGGGTCTGTGGCACACTTTGATGACCTCTGTAGCCCAGTGCCCTTTGCACTCCCCACCCAGAGATCCAACAGGTACAGGGGAACATCCTAGCTGAGAAGAGCACCCACTTCGGTTCAGTGCTTGAAACTGGTGGCAGGTGTTTTGTGCCTGGGAATTGAGGGCTCACTTAACTATGCCCTGCACGGATGAGAGAAGAACCCCGGGCAGGAGCTTCTTTGTTCTCCTTCCCAAGTGGGGCCTTTCTACAAAAGGCAGGCTTATTAAAACAAAACAAAGCAAAACAGAAAAACCAACAAAACTAAAACAAAAACAAAAAAACCCTTTTCATTTTAAAACAGTTTTAGGTTTACAGAAAAATTATAAAGGTAGTGCAGGGAGTTCTCACATCCAGATTCTCCTAGTACTAGCATCTTACTATTGTACGGTTGTTACAATTAATGAAACAATATAATATCAATACAGTATTAGGAGCTAAAGTCCATACTTTATTCAGATTCCCTTAGTTTTTACCTAATGTTCTTTTTTGATCCAGGATTCCATATATGTAGGTGTCTGTCTCTAGTCTCTATTAATTAATTGATATTTTGTAGGTATTCACAAACAAAAACTCTATGAGGCATCCAGTGAGGATGTTTCTTACTCATTTCTTGGGTATCTTTCCAATGTTTCCTTATATAAATATAAACAAATAAAATTAAATGTTATTAGCCCTCCCCCTACTTGCACAAAAGAGCATAAAATATATAGTGTTGTACTTTTCTTTTCCAACTTAATAGTATCTCCTAAAGATCTTTCCTTAGACAAAGGGCTCTTTTTTGACAACATAGGGGCCTGGGGTTCACTGGTTAATGCCCTGCCACAATGGCCAAAGGACTCCCAGGAGACAGAGGGACCTGGCTTTAGGAGGCAGGAGAGTCCTATTGGACATGACACAGGCAATCTCACCCCACTAAGCCTCTATCTCCACATCTATAAAATAGGATAATTCTCTCATTGTGCTGCTGTAAGGATGATTGAGATAAGAAATATAAGGAGCGTAGTGCAGGAAGTGTAGAGTAGTGGTGACGATATTAACAATAACAGCTACAGACTAACATTCAGCACTTACTCTGCGCCAGGCACTATTCTGAGTACTTTATGTTCATTCAATTGGAAATTTTTAGTGAGTACCTATTATATGCCACTCACTGTTCTAGAGACCTGGGGGTTCAACATGAATAAAACACATAAAATTCTTCCCCTTATGGTCTACATTCTAGTGTGGGAAAAAATCAACAAATAGCTATATACTATGTCCTGTGCACCTGCTATGGACGAAAATGGGGTAAAGTTAGGGAAAGCTAGGCAGGGGGTTCTATTTTATACACACTGTATAGGGAAGAGCCCCTTGATGAGGAGACATTTGTGCAAAGACCTTAACAAAGTGAAAGAGTAAGGCATGCAGGTATCAGGGAAGAGCCTCCAGGCAGAGGGCACAGCAAGTTCAAAGGCCGTTGGAATGTTCCATGAACAAAAAGGAGCCCAGGTGTACATAGCATAGTGAAAGAGGAAGAGAGAAGTAAGAGAAAAGGTTACAAATGAAAGGGTAATGAGTGGTGAGTGGGGCAATTTGTATAGAGCCCTGTGCAACTCTGTACGTAAAATACTTTGGATTTTACTCCCAGTGAGAGGAGAAAGAAGCCAGTGCATGGGCTGAGCAGAAGAGGGCCAGGATCTGGCTTGTGTTAATAGGAGAAAGACCGCAGCAGGAGCTGGCATAAGGGAGAGGCAAAGAAATAGAAATTTGATTTAGACTGTGAGAAATAAACTTTTGATTTTTGAAAATTCCAGTCATTTATAAAACTAGACAATAATGTAATGAAATCCCAGGTATCTGTCACCCTGTTTCCATAATTGTCGTACGATCATGTCTAATACATATCCTTTTGGAGATGTCAGAAGCCAGTTGGATGTACCAGAAGGGAGGTCTGACAAGGAATGCAAACTTCAGATCATTTAGCATATGGATGATAAAAAAGAAATGAGAGCGGGATGGACTTAGTAGGGAGTAGAAAGAGAAGAAGAGAGCCTGACCTTGAGCCCAGGAGCTCCCGTGGATAGAGGTCAATGAGATGGTGGGCCACCAGCAAGGGAGACTGAAGATGAGCTCCAGTGAGAGGAGAATCCACGGAGAAGCGTGTTGAAACCATTCAGTCCTTATAACTGAGGGAGAGGGGCTATCAACAGTCCCTCATTTCCTTTTAACAGATGATGATGCTGAGGCGCCAAGAGGTTAAATAATTTTGTCGCCCTCATTCAGCTTGTCAGTGCCGGAGCCAGGATTTGAATCTAGGCAATCTGCTCCAAACCCATAATCAAATACCATTCCTCCCCCCCTTCCAACCACGCAGTCACACATTCTGCTCCATCCTTTTCTTTATGTTGGGTTGAGGGACTGAAGGGTGATAGTGGGAAGGGAGTGGGAGAAAGTTACAAAAGCATGTCCATGTTAAAAGTTATCTAACAATACAGGACATTGTGTGTATGTTCCACTGAATTCCCTTCGTCAATTAGTCAATACTGCCGAATAATATTGATGATGATGATGGTTACTATTTACTGAGCGTTTACCGTGAGCCGGGCACACTGCACAGCACTTCAAATGCTATTTCTTCTTTAATCTTCACAGCAAGCTCATTGAGAGGAGCTGACGTTATATCCATTTTGATGTTTACAGAGCTTAAAAAGGGATGGTGAGGACTCTGCTCGGTTCCACTAATGGCAGAATTGTTCAGGAGGAAAGAGGGGGTGGGGAAAAGTGACATAGTCTTCAGGATTCAAGTAGATCTGGTTTCAATCCCAGCTCACCACAATGCAATCTTGAGCATTTATCCACCCAAGCCTTAGCATCAGTAAAAAGAATGATTGAAAATCCCTATGGGGAGCAGATATAGCTCAAGTGGTGGAGAACCTGCTTCCTATGTATGAAGTCCTGGGTTCAATGTCTGGTACCTCCTAAAACAAAACAAAACAAAACACCCTATTCTGGTCCTCATTATTATTTCTTCTCTGATATATTTGTGAAAACCTAGGCTAAATCATGTTTGTGTGATTCTGTACTGAATGTCTACCTTCCCTGTTAAGCTGGGTCAGGGACCATCTTTGTTCATCATAGAAAATTCCTAAGACCCACCAAAGTGTCTGCACAACTGATCGCTCAACAAATGGTAGCTTTAAGTTAGAACTTGATATTAAAAAAAAAAAAAGGCTCTGGATAAAGTATGTGAGATTTCGTGGGTCAGAGCAGCTTCTATGTCATTCACAGATTGGAAGTTTCTCTTCATCATAGCACTTACCTGTTGTCCCAGTGCCCCGTCCAGTTTAGCACCTATTCCAGATGAAAATGGCCCTGTTTAGATGATAAGATATATCATCTGAGCTCAAAGACTAACAAATGAAAGAAGTTTATTCACATGAAATTCAATAAAGTGACCCACATGAGGTGACGTGGACATCTGTGTGATCTGGGAACAATTGCACATTGGGGTTTGGGATCCAGATAAGGTGGTCCTCAGGAAGTAATGACTAGGCTGAGCTATGAAGGGTTAGTAAGCAATTGTTAGAACCTGTGGGACTGTGGGAAGGCCAGGGTCTGCGGTGTCAATGAGCTGATAAAAGCCGGCACAAAGAACGCATTGCTCCAAGTGCTAATTTGATGGAACTCACCATCATGGATCCTCTTTCCAAATATAAATTCTGAAGGGGACTCAAGTCAGTGTTCAGAATGTGACGAGTATATGGGGGACTCTTTTTTTTTTTTTTTTTTTTTTTTTGACTTTTTTGGGTCTTTTATTATCCCCTTAACCACAGCATCACACGTCACAACCAAAGTCCGTATACCTCAACAAGTATAAAATGAAACATATCATCTCCCTCCATTCCTTCCTATCACTTATCTTTCTGCTTATATTCCCCATGTCCATCAATGGCACCATTATCTATATAATTGCCTAACTTCTCAAGCCAGAATCACAGGATACCTACAAAAGTTTTTCTCTCACTCTCATAGCACCTATTTCCAGGCAATCACTAAAATATCTCAGATCTCTGTTCCATTCCCACCACTATTGTCCTGTATTTAGACCCTTGTCACTTCTAGCTTCTGTTTTTTTTGTTTTTTTTTTTTTTAAATTTTTTTATTTTTTATTGACTTTGTAATAATATTACATTAAAAATATATATGTGAGGTCCCATTCAACCCCACCCCCCCACCCCCCCTCTCCCCCCCCCAACAACACTCGTTCCCATCATCATGACACATCCATTGGATTTGGTAAGTACATCTTTGGGCACCTCTGCACCTCATATACATTGGTTCACATCATGGCCCATACTCTCTTCTATTCCATCATGTAGGCCCTGTGAGGATTTACAATGTCCGGTGATTACCTCTGAAGCACCATCCAGGGCAGCTCCATGTCCCGAAGACGCCTCCACCTCTCATCTCTTCCTGCCTTTCCCCATACCCTTTGTCCATTATGTCCACTTTTCCCAATCCAATGCCACCTCTTCTATGTGGACACTGGATTGGTTGTGTCCATTGCACCTTTATATCAAGAGGAGGCTCAGATTCCACCTGGATGCTGGATGCAATCCTCCCATTTTCAGTTGTAATCACTCTAGGCTCCATGGTGTGGTGGTTGTCCTTCTTCACCTCCATCTTAGCTGAGTGTGGTAAGTCCAATAAATCAGATTGTAGGTGCTGGAGTCTGTTGAGGCTCAGGATCTGGCTATCACATTGTCAGTCCAGAGATTCAAATCCCCTAAATATATCTTAAACCCCAACATTAACTGCACCTCCAGCACATTAGCATGAAAGTCTTATGAAGGGAGATCCCATCTGAGTCCAGATTCATCACACATAAACACCATTTCCAAAGAGGGGCCATCTGCCCTGGTAGTTAACCCCATCGGCCATGACCATAACTCCCATGGGTCTCTTTAGCCCTCAAAGGAACCAATATCTGGGGGTTGTATCTGCTTTATCTGTCTCTCTGACTCTGCTCAGTTGTGCATGAGGGCAAACCTTCTGCCAGCCTCCAGACTCTTTTTTAGAAACTCGTAGCCATATAAACTCATTTCTCCTTTCCATTTCCCCCTTACTTTAGGTCAAACAGCATTTTAAAGTCATGGTATTTTATGTAGACATGGATATTCTGCTGATCCGCATTGAACCTTCCGTATAAGGTCATTTTCCAGTTGCATCATCAGTTGGTAGTTGATAGTGGTCCCTCGTTGCCAGGGAGGCTCATCCCCAGGTGGGGGGACTCTTTCTTGATCTTTGTTTGCTCAGTAGGTCCCTGAGGAGAGAAGCTCCTCTCTGACTGACTTTGGCGTCCCCACCTTGGGTGGCAAAGCTCAGCGAGATGCAAGAAGGGAGGTTTGTGAAACATGCACTCCTGGGTTGGCCCAAGGGACCTGTCACAGAGGTGGTACTAAAGAGAGAGAGAAGAATGCAGTCTCCCCAAAATTAACTTCTCTTGAAGACAGAGGGGAAGCTTTTGTTCTGACAAAGTTATGTTAATATTGTCAAGTTGGTGCACTGGGTCGCTGAACTGGTACTTGGAGACTGTCACAATATTGATGGGGAGTTTGGCAAGTTAATTTTAAATCTGTCACTTCACTCTTCTATGACTCTTGCTCCTTAATAAAACTCCACAGTGATTGTAGGCTCAGCTGACAGCTGGGGAGTGATCTTTGAGTCTGAAACTGGCATAGAATGAGTCTTTCTCTTCTCCTCTTCTCCCTGCCCTCTCCTTTTCTCCCTTCCCTAAAGCCTCACTTGCCAACCTGTACTGAGAAATCTCTTCCTTTGCAAAAGAGATCCCAGTGTGGTGGGCAGCATGGGATGCTGGAAAGAGAATAGGTTTTGGAGTTTGACCAACCGAGTTTGAATGTTGGTTGCCACTAATTAGCTGTGTGACCTTGTGAAAGCCACTCGAAGTATCTGATCCTCTGGTTTCCGTGGTGGTTGTGATATCATATAAAACATGGCAAAGCACCTGCTGCAGCCTAAGCATTCAGCACATGCCAGGTCTCTTTCTTCCTTTCAACATTGTATGGGACATGGACTGCAGGTATCTGGTGAACTCAAAGGCCAAGTGATAAAGCCATCCCTCCCTAAACACCTGTAATAGACCAATGCTCAGACCACATCAAGAAGCCTATGGAGGAATCAGAAGGAAGGTAATTATAAAAAATGTGCAACACTTTTGAGAGCCCCAATGAGTTTCTAATGAGCTTTTGGCACAACAGACTAATAACAATTCTAATAAAACCGATTCACTGAAGCTAAAACCCTCATTTTCTCCACACCACACCACATAAGAATGTTTTCTCTGCTGGGGCTCTGGGTCCAATGCAAATTGCCAGGACATTGTGCAAGCATCCAAAGAATGGAGGCATGACATTTGTCCCCCGGTTCTAGGTTTGCAGCATCCTGTCTACTCTAAGACGATCTACATACCTTCTTATGTCCCCAAGTTTGATACTTATTCCTACTTATGCTTGAATTCTCTTTTCCCCTATACTTGAATCTATACTTTTCTTACCAGCTTTGACTTGGTTTCTCTTTCTGGCCATCACAGCCACTCCCTCCTAACACTAGCCTTCCAGGACCCAGTTGGTTTCCCTGGCAGCTTGGTGGACAGTACTGCTCAGCCAACCTACTCCTCCTTCTTCCCTAAAAAGTGCTATTCTGGGCAGTGAATGAGTTCATTTTGGAGCAGTAGGCTTTCATTCTGTAGGCATTACTTTAGCAACTGTGTAAGGCAGTCCCTGTGCTAAGTCCTAGGAGTTATAGAAGTAAATAACACAGCTCACAGTCCTGTGGGGGCAAGAGGATTGAGCACAACCAATGGAAGAGAATGGAAGAAACCCACAATGATAGACACGCTTGTCTTCACTCAGATTCTGATGTTCAGTTTAGGAACCATTCCTAAGTCCCTCTTCATTTCCAGCCTTCTGTTTCTTCCCACCAAGGCACAGACTTCTTGATAGAAAGTAGCGATTGTTTCCACTTCTGCACACCCCTATTGCTTCCCATACCTATTCAATTTGATTTCTCCCACATCACTCTTCTGAATGCTAGTCTAAAGCTCACTGATGATATTACTAGTGAAGATAGCATAGTGGTTAAAAGCTTGGGGAATAGAATCAGACTGCCTGGGCTCAGGTCTCAGCTAAATCTATTTACTAAGTAAAGTCTGTTGCACCATCTGCTGATGTGTTGGGGGCCGGGGTGGGTGCTTTTTAATCGGATAGTGCATGTAAAGTAAAAAACTGGGCATGTAGTAGGCATGCAATTACTACTGTTACTTATTTTTTTCTTTCCAACCTCTTCCCCTCTTATGCTCTGCCCTGACCAGATAGCATTTGTAATTATTTGTTAAGTTTGTCTTCTTGACTGGTTTGTGAACTCCTCAAGAGCAGAGGCCACTTCTTGTACAAATCAATGTCCAAGACATATCCTCACCTAGAGTGAGCACCCAATGAGCATTTGTGCATGTTCATTGAATAGATATGAATGAGTGAATGAGTGAATGAGTGAATTGATATGTAAATGAAAGATGGTATGAACTACTCAGTAGACAAATGCATATATGAGAATAAATGCATGCATGGATGAATCTAAGAATGGATTAGTGAAGTGATGAAGGAATGAATGAGTGGTAGAGTAGATGTAGGTGGGAGTTACTGAGGGAATGAAAAAAATGACTGAATGAAATGATTAATGGGTGAATAAATTGATTAGTAACCTCAAATTAGCCATAGAAGAAGCCTAGACCTGATATTTGTCAAGAAGAACTATAAAAGGCACACAGCTTTGGGGATGGGAATTTATATTACTCTGGGAAAACAGGCAAAAGAGGCTGGAAAATGAGTAAAACTAGCGATGGTTTAGTTTGGAGAACGTTAAATATTTTTAGAGTTTGCTGCTGTGCTAGGCACGGTGGGGGACACAAAGGCAAAAGGCCAGAGAAGGCTAGAGACAACATGAGAAGTAGGTGGGGCCGGCACGCAAAAGGAGAGTGGCAGGAATTAACTGAGGTTGGGGAATTATGTGGGCTGGGGCCTGACTGTTAACAAGGTCCTTCAATATAAGGTCTAAAATGTAATTGGTTTTTCAGTGTCTAATAATAACTAGCTAAACAAGAACTTGCCGTTTCATCTCTACTGCTCCTAACAGCATACAATAGTCTCTCTTTGCTTTCTCCCTCCTGAGCTTCCCAGATGCCTCAAGAGGAGACTGGGCAGGAGCCCTTACTTCTTCCATTTGCACTTAATCAGTAGTTTAGATTTAGACTTCATCTGCACTCTAGTGAAGGAGTTTAGTGAAATGGCAACACATTGCATACATATAGCGAGATATTTAAAGCAGAGGGATATACTTTATTTTTAAGTTTGATAGTGGAGTGATTCCAGGACTCTGAGCTCATAAAATAACTTTAAATGTGCTGAGTCTAGAGAAAACCTCACCAGCAGTGGGATATATTGGGCTCTGCTTGTGTGTGGAAGGAGGTGTCGCCATCATCAAGGGAGAGAAACTAATCAGAGCTGTATCCAGAGAAAAATTTTATCCTAGGGTTCCCCATATAAGAAATGTTGAGCAACACTACAGAGTGTGTCTTCAGCAATAATTCTGAGGTTTCCAAAGCATTTCCATGTGGACATTTTTCAGACCCTCGAATAAAAGTTTGGGCATTAAAAAAATAATAATCAAGTAATAATAATTACAAGAAAATAGTGTTCGGCAAATAAGCGAACTGAAGTTTAAAGGGGTTAAAGAAATTGTCTCAATTATAAAGCTAATAAAAGGGGGCAAGGTCAGATTTTGAACTCAGATGTTCCAAATTAGGTCTTTCTTCCCCAGGACTCATTTCTCTCTTTGTTCTATGATGTTCTCTGCTTTTGGATTCCAGAGTAGACTTTGGAGTTGTGGTGTTGTCTTTCTCAATTTCGCATTTGCTAACATCATGTCGTGGCCACAGACCAGCACATGGACATCACCTGGAAGCTTATTAGAAATGCCGAATCCTCCTCCTCCGTTCTCCCCAGAAGGTCCGTTGAATCAGAATCTTCATTTTAACAAGGTCTCCAGATTTGTCACATGCAAATTATGCTCAAGAAAAATAGAGTCAGTGGTCTCTGGATGAGGAACAGCAGCATCCTTTAGGAACTCAATAGAAATGCAAATTCTCAAGCCCCACTCCAAACCCCCACCTCCACCCCGGACAGCAATCTGGCTTTAACAAGCCTCCACCTTTGCACCCCACTGCCATGATTCTCATGCATGCCTAAGTTGCACATCCACTGGACTTAGAGAAAATGAGAAAAGCAATGTCATTACAATCAGACACACCTGGCTTAGAACCCAGGTTCCTCTACTTCCTATCTATGTAAAGTTTAGTAAACCACCCTCTCTCTGACCCCCAATTCCTCATAAGCAAAATGATGATGGTGATGAATGATGACAGTGTTGATGGTGATGGCGATGATGCCTACATAGGGTGGTTGTGACCATCAATTACTTGTAAATGTCCCTTCCCCCATGGCACCCCATGGTTCTCATCTGCCTTACAAATGTCTCCATTCCTTGCCTGTGGTCCCACTAGACCTTCAGACCCCGTGTTCCAGACCACAGATGGGGGTGAAAAGGTCTCTGGCACTTGGCCCTTGGAGCAGTACCATGGACCAGCATCTAATGGCTCCATTCTTCAACCAGATTCAATAATAACACGAATCCACATGACACAGCTTGAATCAGAAGCAATTTGAATTAATTTGGCAATTTGAACATCACACACAGCACTATTCAATATTTTGCTGGAGCTCAAATCCATAACCTTTACTACATCTCCTTCATCCACTAATTTTGTAATTTTGTCAGGAAAAGCTATCAAGTTGTCTGGGATGATTTGTTCTGCATGAACCTCTGGTGCTTCTTATCGTTCACTGTTCTATTATCTGCTGAATGCTTACAGATTTTCTGTGGGCACATTTGTCCAATTATTTTACTAAATATTGACACCGGACTTACAGGACAGTGATTTTCAGGATTACCTCTCATTAACCTCCCTGGAAGACCGGTTCTGCATTTGGTCAGTTTTACTGCCACCACTCCCTGACTTTGCTGTCTCTTGCTCAGACCCATGAACACTAGCAGGTGATTTTCACTGTTGTTAGACTTGGATAGCCATAGCCTTTCTCTGTCTCCCAAACCCCAGGAACCAAGGTCATTTTGCATATTGAATTGTGGAACATGAGAGATGGAAATAGCCTTAGGGAGGCAACATGTTATGGGGAAAGAGCACAGGCTTGGAGCCCAGACACCCTTTTATTGCAGTCCTGGCCTCTCCACTCATGTGTTTTGTGACCTGGGACCTTACAGCCTCTTTTTATTTCATCTGTAAAATGGGACTGGGTAAACCTCAAGTGGGACTTCCAAAAGGATTAAGTAAGACAAAGGCTTCCTGCACACAGCACTATGTCTGGCAGGAAACCTCTACTCTGTAATGACTGCCCCCTTCCCCTGCACCTTTCCTAATGCCCTCCCTTTGCAGCGGAGGGACTATACTGAGACTAGAAAGACATGTGAGAGGTTGCAGAACCCAAGTCTTCTAACATGACACTCCCAAGTTGAGTGTGACTCGCTTGGTCTCCCTTTGGCTCCTCCCTGTGAATTATAAAGAGGTGTGTGCAGTCCTCTGCCAGGACCACAGTGTGGCCAGCAGACCGTGGCTTCAGTCCCAAGTCACTCCTCAGCTGGAAACCCCATGCAGAGAACAGCGCGCACGGTTGAACGCAGGGAAAGACCTTGCATCTTGCGCCGTGCTGTGGAGGATGCGATTTGAAAGCCTCTTCAGGCCCGGGATCCTCTGATCTGGCCCCCTTCCTGGTGATGTCAGAGTCAAACAGGCCTTGAAGTCCCGGCTGGTTGTGCCTTTGCTCTTCAGGGTAAAGATGCTGCGTGGGGGTAGATGAGCAGGTCTAGAGGAGTGTCTCACTCAACTGCTGTAGCAAAACAAATGTAAAGGATGGGTCCGCATTAACTTAATTTCATTGATTTTTTTTCTCGTTTTCTCCTTTGAAACCTTAGAGTGTGGAGGTTATAATTGGGCCATTTATTATCTTCTCCTGAGGGACTCAGCAGATCCCCCCATCTCGGCCTGGGGCTCCTTGTTTACATATCACCCTTCAGAGCTGGATAACAGATAGTCCTCCTTTCCGGCCTGAGTCCCATTCCATTCCCTTTTATTATGTGTCCCCGCAATTCTATTACCTGCTCACAGTCTCAGTGACTCTGCCACAGTGGCTGCAGTAATGATGGCTCTCAGAGCTCAGCTAATGACGCAGGCACCGAGGTGTCTCCAGACCCAACAGCCGGCCGAACCTCAATTTAGCAGGATTGGAGATACAGCGTCATGTATTATGCATGAGTGTGTGCCCGCATGTGTATGTGGGTGCGTGCGGGTTTGTTGGCAGAGGGTAGGGTGTGTGCATTTTATACTGAAGACCCTGCATATTGCGGTCACAGTAAGGAGAATAAGATGCCCAATCGTGCTGAGCATTTGCTGGGAGAGTGGGAGGAGGAGAGGGAAGCATGTGTCAGTAAATGGGCATGAGCTGCTGGCCTTCTTTCATCCCAAGGATGATTCCTGCTCCTAGGAAGGCAGTCTAGCAGACTGGTGAAGAGTGAGATGGCCAGGGATCAAATCCTACTGCTACTAGCTGGTGACCTTGGCCAATAATGAAGTGTACCTTCCTTATCTGCATGATAGGGTCATATTCTGCTGAAAGAATTCAGTGGAAAAAGGCAAGGAAAGCTTTTAGTGCTGTATCTGATACCCTAGAAGGTGTTCAATAAGTGTTGGCCATTATTATTAATTATGATTCCCTGCCACAAGGAAGTCTCTGTCCCCAGACCCATGCCCAAAGAGCCCACCTGTGAGGATGCAGGCACCTTCTCCTCTGCTCTGATGAATATGCCTGGGCCACTCTGCAGAAGCAAGGGCGCTCGAGGTGATGGAGGTAGATTCTTGTTCCTGCCCGGCTACGAGGGCACGGGGCACTGCAAGCCCCTTTCTGCCTCTGGCTCTTCTCCACAAATGAGAGGAGGAAGTAGGTCAGACTGCATTCCTCAGAGGGGCCTGGGCACCCAGGGGGGTGGGATTGGGGCTGGAGACTGCTGGACTGATTTCTGCTTCATAGGTTGGAGTTCCAAACATACCTGATTCTGCTACACATAAAGAAAAGAAATGTGAAAAACACTGCTGTGCTCACAGTTTTGAAGGCCTGTGATTCTACAGCTTCTGGGGGAAGGAGCCAGATAAGCAGAGGAGAGTGTCCTCTCAAACGGTAAAGGATGGTTGTTTCTTAGAAATCCTGGGGATGAAGGCTGGTTTAGGGACAAGGCATGGCTTAAAAGTGTGGGGACACCCTGAGTCTGTCCATCTGGCCTAAGGATCTGACTCTGTAGGTGGGTGTGTCAAAAGGCTTCACAGTTGGACAGAGCTGGTTTAATTCCAGGCTCTTCCCCTAATTTTCTTGGAGATTTTGAGCAAGACTCTAGGCTTTGCTGAACCTGAGTCTTCTGGTCTGCAAAACGGGGATAAAATGGCTCCTCTTGCAAGGAGTGACGGGGATGTGAAACGAGATAATATATAGAACGTTGTAGTGCCTGGTATGTGGTATATGCGCAGGGCATGCTTTATTTTTCTCTCTTCCTCACCTGACTTCCAAGCTCTGTGTTTATTCCAACTGCTCCAGTCCTGTCAGTGAGTGAAGCTCCCCTTGTGAAGGAGCTATGGCCCCACCCCACCTTCCCTGTCGTTAAACTGTCAGAACTTCCCTGTAAGCTCTGTCACAGAGGTTACACATCAGAGGACTACAAGCTCCACGGCAGGTTGGGAAGTCCAAGAGAGGCCCCCAAGGGCATTTCAGGTTTGTGTGGGCTCATATTGGGGCCTGGGTCTGTGCAGTGGGAACCAGGTATTTTCCAAAGGCTAAAGGCCCCAGATATGGAACAAAAATTTAGGGGTAAATTTGTAGCTACTAGAGGGAAAGCAGCAAGCATCAAAAATTCCCAGGCACATTTGTCAAGACAGGTATTTGGGAAAATAGGTGGAAGGGCCAGGTCCAGAACTGGTTCATAAGATAAGCATGAAACTGTCAACCAGCTTAAGTTCTTTCCCTTCTATTCTTTTTTAAAACATTTTCCTTCCCTTCTTCTTTCATCCTTATTGCTTCTAGGAGCACCTCAGGCTAGTGGAAGAGGCGGGTCTGAAAAGAAATAATGAGTGTACCACCCTGTGAGTGCTTTAATGGCCTTGGGTACCAAGTGCTAACCAAAGCTTGGTTCCCTGAGCTTTGACCTTGGGGGTTCTTGACTTTCCTTTGGTCCCAGCGGAGCAGCCAAAATGAGGCTGCTGGCCAGAGTCACGTGGCACTGGCGTAAGTGGGAAGAGAGCCGAGGAGATAGTGGCTGAAGGCAAGAGCAGTCCCTGGGAATGGGGCTGATAATTTCACCCCATGATCAACCTCTGGATGACCCAGTCTTCCCAGGGGTGGCTCACATGGCCCTGCTCTGGTTGTTGTCTCACCAATCAACTAGATGCCTGGCCTTTATCTGACGTGACAGTTGCTTCTTAGCCACTGGAAGCCTAGTCTTTGGGGCTGCAGTCCTCTAATTGTGCTCTTCATCACTTTGCCCAGGGCTGCTGAGTGCCTTGGAATTCTGATGTTTCTGAGAAAGGATAATATTTCATTCATTTCATAAAGGTAATGGCATGGCCACCAAACAGAATGGAGCCCAGCGCTGTCAGACTGGCAATCAGCCATAACCAAGAAAGGCTGTGGAATGTTAGCCCTGTGCAGCGCCCCGCCTCTCCATGTGACTTAGACCTTCCCTTGCCTGCCTGCACAACTGACAGCCTGGCCTCTTGGCCTTGACCTCCTCTATTAAAAAATGGATGTAACTATATTCCAGCTGGGCATGGCCACCACCACTGTCCTTGGTCCTGCACAGAGCCTGACACTTGACCCAATAAGTCTCCCAATCATCCAGGCAGTCCTTGGGGAGGCCACCTGCCCTTCAAATGAAGATCTGTCTCCCCCCTTTTCTTCTCTCAAAACTTAATGAAAATGAGACAGTTAAATTCAGATAATGTATTTCCCAATGGCAGTACACACTGAGATGCCTTAGATTCATCCATTCAGTTTTTCCCATGAGCTCCTACTGTGTACCAGACTCTAAGTGATGTGTTAGGATTGGTACATTAATTACATGCTGTCCCTGACCTCTTGGAATTCATGGGCTGGTGGAGAAAATAGAAGCATAAACTAAATACACTACTCGCTGATAAGTATCACAGTAATAGCCACCATTTATTATGTGCCTAGTACTGTGCCAAGTACTTTATGTGGCTCAGCTCATTTCTTCACATTAAGCCTAAGAGACAGGCATTCACTATCCCCCTTCCTATAGCTAAGAAAACAGACATTGAGAGGTCAAGTGCCAAAGGCAGTAGGTCCCTGATCTAAGTTTTCTATAGTATAACAAGCCCATTCACCCACTTTCTTTGTCTTTGTATTCTGCTTCTTCAAAGAAGAACAAGATTCATGGTGCATCTAATCTAGCCCAGACCTTTTGGGAAGGTTTCTAGGAAGAGGTGATGCCTTAAGTTGAATTTTGAAAGGTGAGTGGTTGGTAGGGAAGAAACAAAGAATGGATGTTTCAGAAAGAGATATCAGAAAACACATAGAGACTGCAGTTGGTTTGGTCATTCTAGAATGTGTGGGATGCTTTTGAAGGCAGGGCTAGAGAGGTGTCAAGTGCTATGTTATGTCCACGGAGCACCTCTGGCTCCGTGAAGGACATCTTAGTTGGCAAATTGGTTTAGGGAGGAAACTAGATTGAAGCATATGAAGGTGTCCTTGGGGAAACACACCAGGGAGTCCTGCTCAAGAGCTTTTTACTGAGGAGTCTTGGCTTCCCCTTAGGGAACTCATTATCACCCTGAAAAAAGCGTGTGTGAATACACACGTGTCTGAGAATGGTAAACTAAAACTGGAGGAGAAGCAAGGCAAGTGAAGGGACTGGAAACAAGGTCCCCCAAGGAAGTCTTCAAAGCATGGAATTGTTTATCCTGGAGAAGCCAAAGCTTGGGGGTGGGGTGTTTGGGGAGCAGGGAATGAGAGCTGATGCCAAGTCTCAAAAGTTGTGTCAAAGTATAGAGTAGGGAAAAGAGGCAGTGCTTCGGAGTCAGATGGGCTTATGAAATCTTCAGCAAATTACATCACCTCTCTGGGACGTGGGTCCTCATGGGTCCTCCGAGGTAAAAAGGGGAATACTTCACAACTGTGCACTATCCTGATAATTAGAGATACAGTATGTAAGGCACCTGGCATACACCAAGTGGTGGCTGCTGATGCTGTAGTTGCCATCCTGGAGAAGATGCAGGTGAGGGAAGGACGAGTCCTGCATCGATCCCCAGGCCAGAATCAACCCAGCCAGCCCACTCCCTTCCAACCCAGGGACAGCCCAGCCACATGTAATTCAAATAATCCACAGCATAATGCATATCCAGTATACCAGTGTCATTGGGTACTAGTGCCAGTCGACACACACCCTCTGTCCATCCACACAGTGGCATGTTTGAACCTTACAGCCCTTGTTTAGAGCCCCAGCATAATCTCTGCCTCCTTTTCTCTTCCATCCTCTATTTTAAAGAAAAAAAAAAAGTAAGATTAGCAGGTAAGAAACGGTCTAACTTCCAATCATCCCTCAGGTATACCTACATCCTCACTATTCTTACACTCCCCTCCTGCCTTAGGGGAACAGGTGTGTCTTCTACTGCCTAATACTTACCACTCCCCAATCTTATAAGGAACTTGACTCCATCAGTCATCCTCACTCACCTTCAATGTCTCCTTCTCTCCTGATCCCTTCCCCTGAGTCTAAATGTGTTCATCTCTCCAGTCTTCCCAAACTTTGAAGTGCCTTCTAGCTACTACCATGTCTTCCATTCACAGCCAGCCAGATTCTAGAAAGAGAAGTCGGGGTGAAGGGTGTCACCTTCCTCACTTCCCACTTACTTCTCCACCCACCATAGCCTGGCTTCTGTACCCCTCACTGCACAGAAACTGCTGCTACCGAACAGGCCTGTTCACGGTGATATCCAATACTCATATTTCATTCCTCAGCTCACACTTTGCTTTTTTTTTTCTTTTTAAAGATTTATTTTATTTATTTCTCCCTTCCACTCCCCCCATTGTCTGCTCTCTGTGTCCATTTGCTGTGTGTTCTTCTGTGTCCACTTGTATTCTCATTAGACTGCTCCAGGAACCGATCCTGCGACCTTCCGGAGTGAGAAAAAGGCAATTACTCTCTTGCACCACCTCAGCTCCCTGTTCTGCTATGTCTTCTTATTTTCTCCCTTCTGTGTCTCTTGTTGCATCATCTTGCTGCGCCAGCTCTCCGTGTCAGCTGGTACTTCTGTGCTGGGCAGCTTTTCCCATGCAGGGCGGCATTACCCTGCATGGGGCTGCATTCCCACATGGGCCAGCACTCCACATGGGTCAGCTGGCCATGTGGGCCAGCTTGCCCTTACCAGGAGACCCTAGGCAGCAAACCCTGGACCTCCTAAATGGTAGACGGGAGCCCAATTGGTTGAGCTATATCCGTTTCCCACACTTCACTCTTTAACATCATTGTTTATGGCCCCTGGCTTCTGAATACAGCACACTCCTACTTTTCTCCCTGCCCTTCTTGGGACTGTATCTTCGGTACTTGTGCCTTTTCTGTCCACACATACACACACATGCACACACATACCAGCATATCCCATGTCTTTTATCGTCCAAATCTGTATCCCAGCCTGGGTCTCTCTTCAGAGCTAAAGACAGGTGTATCCAACTATCCAAGTATAACTCTACTTGATGGATGCCCATAGAGTTGAGCCCCAAACCAATCCATTTGGGAGTCAACAGCATATAGATGATCTTTAAATAATTATTTTAGATGAGAGTAATCAGAGGGAGTATAGAGACTGTCAAGGACAGATTGTTTAGAGGTGGGGACAGGAGAAGGAGCTATCTACAGTGGCAGGGCAGCAGCCAGAGAGATGGGAGAAAACCCCAGAGGGTGGAGGTGGCAGAGTCTCCAGGAAAGCATGCTGGTGAGGAACATGTGGGCGTCTGTGTCACACGCAGCTCCCGGCAGCCTAAGATGATGGTAGGAACTGACCAGTGGGTTTGGCAAATTGAAAGCCATCTGTAACTGTGGTCAAGGAGTGACATGTGGAATGAATGTGACAAAAACCTCCTTGGAATGGCTAGAGTAGAGGATGAAAAATGAGATATTTGGGATGGTGGGGATGACCCTTCTTTAAGGAGGAATTTTGCTAGAAAAGTATGGACAGAGAATTTGAGTTGGGGAGTTTATAGTCTATTATGTTTGTCTTTTTACATGTCTGAATCCCATACTAGACTCTTAAATGCTCGAAGACAGTTTCTGTTTTTCTGCTTTGTTTGGTTGTGTTTTGATCTTCATTTCATAGAGTTTGGCACAAAGTAGGTGTTTAATAACTTCTTGTCTTGAAAAGAGAACTAGAAGCCATCAACAATTGCCGAGTTTGTCTCCGAAGGTAATGAGTCCCCCTTAATTGTAGATATGCAAGCAGGGGGGCTTTTCCTCTTGGCCTCCTTCCCTCCCTCCGCCTTGCCATCCCTCCTTCCATTTCTCCCTCTCTTCTTCCTTCCCTCTTCCTTCCTTTCTTCCTCAATCTTCCTTCCTTCCTCCTTCCCTTCTTCCCCCCTTTCTCCCACCCTCCTCCCTCCTTGGAGAAGTATGTACCGATAGACTCCACTGCGCTGTGCTCCCACCCTTTTGACCCCGGCGGACTATCAAGGATGGATGTGAAGGTGCTGGCTGGAGGATCCACCCTGGCTTGCACAGGGGTTTCCGAGCATAATTCAACAGTTTCTCTCCCTGTACCGTGATGTGTGGAAGACAGAAGATGCCAGAAGAAAGGCCCATGTGTTGCCAACACGCCTTTGAAGAAGGCTTATAGTCTCTGTCTCCTGAGCCATTGAGCTTGCAGATGCACTCTTTATTAGAGTCTCCCTGTTACTATGCTATTAAGAGCTGTCAGCTCCCTCCTTTCCTAATGTGCTCCACTTTGAAATGTTTTGTCAGGCCCAAGTACGCCTAGAGAACAGGGGTTCCAAGTTCAGCTGAATGTCTCTTACAGTGCGTCCTCCAAGCCTGTGTCTGGGCGTCACGCTTAATTAAACCCCAAGAATCACCCCCGCCTCTCCCAGGCCTCCCTTCTCTTTCCTCCCAGGGAGACCATCCCTGAGAGCCAGCACAGAGCAGCCTGAGCCTGTGTGCCGAGGGGACCCCAGGAGTGAGCCGGCAGGGACAGGGGTGGCTGCCAGCTGGGTTGGTTCTGCAGACTTGTCCTCTCCATCTCAAGGCCACGTGAATCGCACGTGTGTGTGTGTGTAAAGGTGTTTATGTGTATGTGTGTCTGTGTGTTCATGGGTATATGTGAGTATGGTATGTACATAGATGAGGATATGTGTGTGTGTGTAAGTTTATGTGCTTTTCTGGGTTTATGTGTATGTGGGTGTGTTTGTGTGTGTACATATGTGTGTGCATGCCTGTGGAAGCAGGAGGAATGAAGAATGGCCCCAAGTGGGTTGACATCTCTTTGTCATAGTTCTAGGTCATTTGTCCAAGACACAGATCACTTATTGAGGCGCGCCCTGGTTTAGGCTGTGTTCTAAGCACATTAGAAACATTTTTAATTGAAACTTTCAATGGCCGTATTTACAGGTTATATTATGCCTCCTTCTCATTAAGGGTTGAATGGGAAAATGATTTGCCCAAGGCCACACATTCTTTATTTTTCCCCATAAAGTCAGCATACATTCCTGTAGAAAATCCAAGCAATATTTCAAAATTGAGAAGGTAACGATCGCCTGAAACCTAATTTGCTGGCAATCACCTTCACATTTTAGTGACCCCCACTCCAATGCCCCTCTATGCTTGTCGCCCATAGTATATATAGAAACATTTGCATAACTAGGATGGTGCAGTATGTTTTTGTTTTTTACACTTACAGATATACCCTAGAGGTCTTTCCCCACTAGCTTATAAAAATCAACTGTGGTGTTTTTTTTTTTTTTATTAATGCCTGCACAGTATTCCATTATCCAGACTTATAATTCATTTAATCCATCCCCTATTGATAGACGTTTAGATTATTTCCAGCTTTTCACTATCATAAACTATGTGGTGATAAGCATCCTTGTAAATACAGCTGTGCACATTTGACTGATTCTCTCCTTCGGATAAATTTTCAGAAACAGAACCTCTTGGGCAAAAAGCCTGCACATTTAAATGTTGATACCCAGTGCCATGGACTCACTGGAAAGGTTGGACCAGTTTACACTTCAAGTCCCTGAGGTCGGGGCTTAACGAAGGCACAGAGCCAGCCAGAGGGAAGCAGCTGGTTTCCTCAGGAGTCCTGATTTAATGGCAAACACGGTGGGGGGCGAGGGCTTTGGCTCGCCTTGCCGCCAGGACTCATCCTGGCTTAGAGGCCAGGAGCCACGTGTAGGTTCAGCTGCAGGGTGTCTGGAAGACAAGGCAGGGAGAGGAGGAGACGGGGGCTTTCTCTGCAAGGAGAGCTTCATTAGGCTGCTCTGCCACGTCTGATGAAGCTCTCAGGTAGAACTTGGCCTCGGCTCAGAAGAAACCGTCTTGGGCTGAATTACCCTAATTCAGTCCCATGCTGCCTTGGCCCTCAGATTTGTCATTAGCAGGCGTGCTGTAGAGGCTTCCGCATTTCACACAGCAGCTCTCAAAGAGAGAGAGGATTGTTGCTGAATTAAATGAGGACGAAAAGGGAGACAAAAGCCAGCCGAGTGGTGGGTGGTGTGCCGCTGAGCATGCAGGCACAGACAGACCCCGTGGGACAGTGGGACAGTGGGGGCCTCGCAGAAGAACCAAGGATGGGATCGATCCCTGCATTACACCGTAGGTATTATTTAAACTTTCTATCATCTACAACTTCCAATTAAAATAGCAGAGGGCCGTTAAAATGCCCAGATATCAGAATGTACAGGTGAGGAGATAATCATATTAGAAACACCGCCTGGAAGTTTATTGTACTCTAAACTCCTTGAAGGCAGGAATTAAGAAGAGGATCCCAATTCTTGGAAGATATTTCAATATTTGTGGGAGGAGAGGAGGGAGGACAGAAAGAAGGGGAAGGGAAAGGAAGGGAAAGGAAGGAGACTTAACTAGTTGTGAAGTTATCCACAGAACGAGGTTAAAATTGTGAACAGTGCAGAACTATATAGACATAATTTCAAATGTCAGCTCCATCGCTTGCTGGCTGGGTTTGCCACGGAAGCAGAATCTGAGCTCCACGAGCAGGATCTTATTAGGAGTGCCCTTGGGATCAAGTGTGGAAGGAAGGGGTCAGAAGCAGGACAGGGACGATGGAGATGCTGAGCTGCTGTGCAGCCTCCACAGCTTCTCCAGCCAACCCCACGGGGAGCTCTAGGCTGAAATGGCCCTGTGGCATTTCCTGAAATGGGTCAAAATGTCCAGCCTTTATTCCCCTGCAATGACCATTCATGGATGCTGGCCACCTGGGCAGGGCCAGGACACGGGTGAGGCGCCCTCTGTGGCAGAGGCAGCCCCTGAAGACTCCTTGATGAGCGCACTCCCAGCAGCTGGGACCACCAGTCCTTCCTTGAAGGGGCAGCTAGGTGGCATATCACAGCATCTCCCATGCTAGCGGGTGACTTCAGACAAGTCATTTAACTTCTTTTATCGGTTTTCTTAGCCATGTAATAAGGAGAACACTCCTTACTTAATGGGACTGCTGTAAAGATAGAGAATTATGCAGGCGAAGTGTCCAGCATGGTATTTTGCCCCCAAGGGATCCTCAGTAAGAGTTAAATTCTTATTTTCCCTTTCTCTGGACTTCTGGGCTCCCTCTTACTCTGATTTCAGCTGTAGTTACATGGTTGTCCTCTCCTCACCCCCCACCCAGTGCCCCCACTCCCAAGGGCCTAGGTCAGTGCTTTTTGTGTGGTAGAAAAGGAAGTACAGCAGCACTTACTGACGATCTGCTATGAGCCAGGTAAAACAAGACACCTTCTCTACCTGTCACCCTGCTTAGTCCTCCCCAGAACCCTGACAATTGGGCCTTACCCACCCCACTTTACAGATTCAACAACCCCGAAACTCAGAGAGGGGAAGGATCTTGCCTGAGGTCACACAGCGAATCATCAGTTCAGCTGGGATGAAAATCCAGGTCCACCTGAGTCCACATACCCAAAGAAACACAGGCTGTGTTTCCTATTGCCACTCTACCCTCAGTCTCTTGCATGTTTTCAGGAGATCTGAGTGATGGGGTTTGCCTGGAGAAGTTGAAATCCTAGGTATTTGAAAATGGCCCTCGGGCGCCCTGAGCTGCCAAGGAGGCAGAGGAACAGGCAGTCCGTCCTTATTGATCGCAGGAGCCACGTGCAGTGAAAGCACAGCAGGCGCCAACTGCCGGCTCCTGTTGAGAAACTGTGAACAGAGGGTGTGCAAGGTCTCCAAGTCGCTGCTGCTCTGGGGGCAGATTTACACTTGTTTCCAAAAAGGAAAAGGAGAAAAGGAATATGTCTTATAAATTTATGGATGATCCCAGTAAATGCCAGAGGAAAGACGATAGAGCAGAATGACTACTCCCAGCTAAGTGGTATGTCCAAAACAGCAACAGGCGGCGGACTTGGCCCAGTGGTTAGGGCGTCCGTCTACCACATGGGAGGTCTGCGGTTCAAACCCCGGGCCTCCTTGACCTGTGTGGAGCTGGCCGATGTGCAGTGCTGATGCGCGCAAGGAGTGCCCTGCCACGCAGGGGTGTCCCCTGCGTAGGGGAGCCCCACGCGCAAGGAGTGCACCCCATAAGGAGAGCCGCCCAGCGTGAAAGAAAGTGCAGCCTGCCCAGAAATGGCGCCGCACACACGGAGAAATGACACAAGATTACGCGGACAAAGAAGATGCAGCAAATAGACACAGAGAACAGACAACCAGGGTGGAGGGGAAGGGGAGAGAAATAAATAAATAAAATCTTTTTAAAAAATTATTTATTAAGCACCTACTGCATATCAAGCACTATACAAGACATTGCAGAAATAGTGTGAACCAGAGAGTCTCCATATCTGCCCTGGCATAGCTTATGGTCTGTGGGAGAGGACAGCCACTGAACCCTTGTGTATTGAATGTCCTAGGAGAAGGAGGAAAATTGCCTCTTATGGGAACAGCAATGTTAAGTGGGAGAACAGGGCTTGGGAATAAAATAATCATAGAACTGTAGCACTTTTCATTCTCTATCACTTTGGGCAAGTGATTGAATCTCTCTGAACTTCAGTGTCCTCATCTGTAAAATGGAAAGAGAAAAAAAATCCCTAACTCGCTGGATTGAAATAGTCAAATAGTTTATATATCAGAAGCAGTGGCCAGCAAGCTTTTTCTGTAAATAGCTACATGGTAAACACTGGGGGCCTTGCAGCCATGTGATCTTTGTCACAGGATAGCACGAAAACAGCCATAGACAGTGGGCAGACGAAGGGCGCGGGTATGCGTGAATAAAGCTAATTTAGGGACGCTAAATTCTGGATTTCATATAATTGTCCCATGCCATACGAAATATTATTCTTCAGATTTTCCCCCAGTCATCTGAAAATCTAAAACACGTTCTTCGCTTGTGGTCTGTACAGAAGCAGAGGGCTGGCTGGATGTGGCCCACAGCTGGAGTTTGCCAACCCTCGCCGAAGGTCCGAATCCCACAGAAGGTGCTCAGTGGATATGGGTCTGCATCCACCTTCTGGCTCAAGTTGCTAAAGATTGACACTTCTCTCAGCACTTGAATGCCAGCTATCCAGATTAGTCCTCAGAAGGACCCTGCAAAATGGGCAAGGGGAGTATCATCCCCATCTCAGAGTTGAAGAAAGTAAAGCAGAGAGATTCAGGGGAACTTTCCAAGACTCCAGACAGTCAGTGTCCAGACTGGGCCTCAAGGCCCTAACTCTTTTTCTGGATGTCAGCTACTGGAATGACAGCCAGCAGAGCCAAGTCATGATTAGCCCCAGTGGTGCAGCTCCAATTAAATAACTGGTAACTCTTCAGTGCCTTAAACCTTGTGGGTCACTTTGACACACATTATCTCGTTTGCTCTTCTTGGAGGCTCCATGAAGGAGGTGTCATTAGTGGCCCCTGAAGCTCAGGTAGCTGAGTTATCTCTGCAAAGTCTCAGAGCTGGTTAAATGGCAAAGCTGCACGTCATCGTCTGCAGGTCTCTGCCAGGGCGCCAAAGTGTTCCCTCCCAGCCCTTCTCAGTAGTGCGCAAAGGCCATGTGGTCTCCATCTGGAACCCTCCGCAACCCCCTTACTCGTCTGCCAGGCTTCATTCTGAATCCGTTTTCATCCTTTCTCCATGGAGCAGCCAGCGTGTCTTCCGAAAATGCAGCTCCGACCACATCACTCCCCTGTTCAGAACTTACCAGTGGCTCCCCACGGGGCCCAGGATAAAGTCCAATCTCCTCAGCCTGAGCAAGGCTCTACATACCAGGCCCCAGTCCACTCCCCAGGCTTTATCATCTCTCCCTGCCCCCTCCTTGCCCTCTGCAAGCCATTGCTACTGAGCTGCATGGAGTTCCCTGAATTGGGATTCCTCATGCCTCTCTGACTTTGCACATGCTGTTCCCTCTGCCTGGAATGCACGTCTCGTATCTCTGCCTAAAATACTCTTAATTCACCCATGGTTCATCAAAGGCCTGTCCCCTGCTCCAAGAGTCGCCCTTGAAAGCCTCTTCCCCAGAAAGGCCAGGTGGTTCTCCTGTGCTCTGCCCTCTCTAAGAGTCTTCCATGGGGGAGCGGGGAAGGGGCCGTTAACGTATCTTTCTCCCCAGCTAGACAGTGAATGCCCAGCACATGAGAGGTACTTCATGAATTGGTATTTAATAATTAAATGAATAAATAATTGAGCTTCTTGGGAGCAAGGGATGGCTTATTTCCTTCATATCCCTAAAGCCTGGCTTCATGCTCGATACACAGTAGGATTCAGCAAATATTTGTCAGATTGGTACGTGAATGAGTGGAGGCTCGAATGCAGGTGCATGTGGGTAGATAGATGGGTCGTGAATAAAGCCCAGCAGGGACAATGCCCCAGCTGAGGATAAGCAGCAGACAGGGAGTTGTGCACAGATTTCTTTGTCCCACGGTGTCATGCAGCAGAGGCAGCAGCTTCTGGCTCCCAGCCACCCTTCCAGCAGCTCAGCACATCTCCTTTTCCCTAAAACTGCTGAGAAGCTGCGTTTCCCCACCTCCGCGAGCTCCCCTCCTCCCCCCACCCCGGAGAGTAGGATTGGTGTTCCTACAGATGTTTGTATTCTCTGCAGCTGATGAAAATATTCATTATCTTGTTAGCTGTGGCGGGGAAGGAAGTGCAGATTTGCATTTTACCAGCTAATCAGGGTGGCGCAAATGGTGCCTGTCACCCAGGCCGGTTCCCCATCACCCCCACCCACTTCTGCAAGCCGTAGACGGGGATTCCCCACCCTGCAGACTTCCCTTCTCCCCTCCTCTTTCTCTAGGCACAATCTAGAAGGCAAAAAAGGAAGCCCAGTCTGTCTCTACACACTGCCAGAGTTCCTTCCCAGAGACGACTCCTTAGTGTGACTCTTCGCTGGCCAGAATTGGCCCTTGGCTCCCCTCTGTTGATCAGGTCTGAACTGCTTGGCCTAGTCTTTATGCTCCTATGGTTAGGACCTTAGACTGTACTAAGCTTTATGCATCACCAAGTGCTTTCAAGCTCCTGACCTCGTTTGGTCCCAGCACTTGCTGTGACAACTGGTGTGGACATGACTTTTGTTTTGTAGAAGAGCAGCCAGGCACAGGGACCTCCCAGCAGGTAGGCACTCAGTGGTGGTGCCTGAAGAGCTACTTCCTGCTTTTAACAGTCTCACCTCCACCCCCTTCTGACTTGTCTTAATGGAGACTCTTATCCCAGGAGTGGCAAACGCTGGGGTTTTGGGCTAGCCCGTGCATCTCGGCCCTGGCCTGCTGGGTGGCCTTTGGCAATGGCCTGGGCTTTTACATTGGGGCAGGGCCAAAGATCGAGACCACAAGGCACGTGCACAGCTCTTGAACGATGATGATACGTTCTGTTTGGGGGAAGACCTAAACTTTGCCAGTGGCCCTCCCCATACATCTCAGGAAGGCAGCAGGTCTGGCTCTGGGAATCTTGTCTGACTGATGAAGAAATCAAGGCTCAGCAAGAGAAATAGAATGTCAGGAGTCAAACAGCCATTTTACTAACTGACCCGAGGTTACTCAGTCATCCTGCCAGTCATTCCAGAAATCCATGTGGAGCACTTTCATGTACTGTTCTGGAGGCTGGGAATATAGCAGTTAAGAAGACAGATATGATTTCTTGCCCACATAGAGCTGACCTGCTGAGAAGGGATGGGGACTCAGAGGCAGGCAGAAGAAAACCAACATATGTTTTCACAGTAGTAAGAAGAGAAAAAGAAGGGTAAGGGATTAGAAAGTTTTACTTTACACAAGGTGGGCTTGGTAGGCTTCTTGGAGGAGGTGACCTGAGCAAAGGCCTGAGGAAACTGCAGGGGTGCACATGATAAAAATGGAAGGTGTTAGGGAGTGAGTCATGCCCCCCAGAAAGAAAGGTTCGGTGTAGTCCTAGCGCCCGGTCCTACGGATGTGGACTCATTTGTAAATAGATTTGTAAATCTTTGAAGATGCTATTGGTTAAGGTGTGGCGAGACCGAGTTAACCCAGCATGACTAGAGTTCTTACAGAGCGAGGAAATGTGTGTGCAGAGGCAAGAGGAGACAGATGGGGAGAGCGCGGCCATGAGACAGAGGCTGAGATGGAGATAGCCAGAGTGCTGCAGACTTCGGAGAAAGACAAACCTCCCAACGCCTCGACTTCGGATTTCCAACCTCAGTGTAACTGTGAGAGAATAAACTGTCATTTGATCCAGAGAGTCTGTGTGAGGGCCCACGGCGGACAGCGGGCGGTGTCAAGGGCGGACGCACAGCGGCGCGAAGAATGCTGCGGAGACGGAGAGTGGTGGCAACGCGTCTGCTTTATTGAGGAAGACAAGCGTTTATATAGGCTAGGGCGCTGGCGGTAGCAGGGCTAAGCCAAATAAGGCAATGTATGTGAGGGGAGGCCGCTAATTGGCTGGGGGACGGTTGGGGGTGAGGTACCAGGGTAAGGGGCGACGTGTGGGGTGCGGATTGGCTTAAGCTGAAGGCGACCTCCGATTGGTTGTTGGAGGCTGTTGCTAGGTAAAGGGGCAGAGGTGAGGTTATCATTCTGGCGGGGGGTATATGCGGGCTGGGGCAGAAGATAAGGGGAAGTTGTGGGTTGGGTTCTGGTGAGGCGCGGGAGAGGCAGGCCGATTACCCTAGGGCGGCCCCTATGGAGACCGGATGCTGGGTGGAGATAGAGGAGGCAGCAATTACAGGCAAGAGTAGCAGGGGGGCAACAATCTACCCGTGCCAAGCACTCACCCAGCAGGAGACGAGGCCTCATCTCCACGTGCTGGGCCTGCCCAACGATGGTAGCATGCTTATTACCTCATCTGTGGAACTTTGTTAAAGCAGCCCCAGAAAACTGAGTCAGAGAGAGCACGGAACCAAGAGGATGGCGTTCTCCTGGGCGCCCGCTGGCCAGCAGAGTGACCCGGTGGAGAAGAGATCCTGGCTAGAGAGGACCCTGGAGGCAGCGCACCACGAGTTCTAATATCAGCGTTACCGCGTAGGAGCTGTGTGACCACCCGCGTCCTTAGCCTCCTCAAACCTCAGCCGTAAACCGCAAACCATCAGAGTGCCTCCCTGGCACGCCCATTATGAGAATTAAGGGAATAGTGTGTCTCTAGCTCTTAGGGCTGTGCCTTGCGCAGGGTCCCTCCTCGACTGACACGATTATTTCTGTCTAGGGTCAAAAAGCTAGCAAGTTGCCCTTCTTCTCACCAGCACTTCTCCCCCCGAGACTGCAGGCAGGCCTTCATCCAGCCGGCGCCGAGCCTCATCCCATGCTAGGTCTACGATAGATGTCAGGAAGACAGTGACTAATGCATTCAGCAGGTATTTGCTGACCAGGCACTGTACCAGGCACTAGAGATGCCCTGTTCCCATCAAACTCCTGCCCCAGTGTTCCGGGGTATCAAGTTCTCCTGCCGTCAGGCTGTCCACTCATCTCAGAGAAAGCCCCGAGGCCACAGCGGCCAATGCAGTGTCTGTGCGTGATTCAGCAAATTGTGTGAGTTGGGAAACTTGCTGAGCCAGGCTGGCATTGAGCCTCTCTTTGCTATCTCAGCCTTGGCCCCATCTTGAAAAACCACATGCTGGAAGCACCCCCGAGAGGATGGGGCTCTTCCCTGTGGCATTCGCCAAAGCGTTCATCCCAGCACCCTGACTGACTTCTTAGCCTGGGGGGGCTGCGTCTCCCCCATCATAACAGGGACCCCTGAGAGCTAGCACATGCCTCTCCTAGACTCTGAGCGTGGTGCAGTGTGGGCTGAGGGGAGGAGCCCTGAGTTCTAATTCAGAGTATACCACAGACTGCCCTGCTCTTTGAGCAAGGCCCCTTCCCTTGCTAGCGATGTTTTCCGTTCTGTTACTATTCACAGCAACAATGGCAACAGTGTTGACTGAGCGCTTACTCTATTCCAGACACTGTTCAAGCAGTTCTACACATGCCATCTCTTTTACTCTTGAAACAACCCAAGAAGGGGTACACTTTTATTCTTCCCATTTTACAGATCAGGAAACTGAGGAACAATAGGAGGGTAGACTATATTCTAATCTCTCAGGTTTCTTCCAGTTTTGACGTTCAGGGGCTCTTTGACTCTAGAATTCATCCATTCATTTATTCAGTCAACAAATGCTCGTTGAACACCTGGCATTAATTATGCCAGGCGCTGCGTGTGCTTTATCGCATGTTACCCTTAACAAGCATAGGAGGTAGCCTTCGTGATCTGCTTCCTACAGGTGAGGAAGGAAAAGCTCAGTAGTGTACATTCATCCAGCGGCCCAGGCGGCTGGGGAGACAGTGGTCCAGGAAACAGATGTGCTTGTGGAGGAACCAAGGAGAGCATTTGAAGGGTAGTGACCTGGCCTGAGCACTGTGTTCCGTTGTGCAGGGAGGGTAGCCTCTCTGTGAGGATGCCTGCCCTACCCACGGAAGGAGTGCCCTTGTGGCATGGTGTCTCTCCCAGTCTTGACGCCACCGCCACGAAGACCCCATCCTTAGCACATCATGGCCCTTTCTCTGCCACATCCCTTGAGCCCTGTGCCCTGTGACCCCCATGCCCACCCTGTCCCCAGTGGGCCAGGAACTTCCCATGGCTTCGGTAATTAAGTCCACACATTCCAAAAAGAGAAATAGCATCACAGATGCGGTCGCAAATTTTAGCTAATTAACCATATGGTCTGGATTGCTGATGGAGCAGGAAGGCACTCTGGGAAAGTGCTGGGGGGAGGGAGGGCTACGAGGTGAGGCACGGCACTCTCCACCACCAGGGCACAGGCACCCGGGCTTCCCACCACCTGCTTGGAGTCTTGCCATCTGCCTCCTAGCCAGGAGCTACCCTGGGGGAAGGAAGTCTGCAGAAGTGAAGAGGTGGAGTAGGGGAGAATGGCCTGATGGACGGAAAACACCTTCACCCAGCTGGGCAGGAGCTCTTGATGGGAGCACTCTACTTGGGATGGAGGATTTGGAGAGTCAGGTCTAGCAGGTGAGATGCAGTGAGGCAGAGTGGACAGCACACTGGAAACCTGGGCTCACATCCCAGAGTGGTTGCTTCATAGCTGTGTGACCTTGGATAAGTTAATTAGCCTCTCTGAGAATGAGACACGGGGTCTTCCTCTCATGCCAAATAGCAGGACTAGACTCAATGATCATCATACTTTTTTGATTCTCAGTGTCCCACAAATTCCAAGGAATAAGGGAGGGAAAGAGCTGGTACAAATTCATTCATTTGATGCTAGAACTGAGCCTCAAATCATATTTCTCGAGGTTCCTTATAGGGCACTGAGTAAAGAGAATCAGTTCAACTCAAAATTACTGGAGAACCCAAAACAGTTAATGATAGCAATCACCACTGTTACTTATTGACAGCATTAATAATATGCTTTATTACAGAAAGTGTGTTCTTCATTTTACCTGTATCCTTTAAAATCTTCACGATAACCTTTGAAGCTGATGATTTTATGCCCACATACTGATTAGGAAATTGAGGTTATATGCTCAAGATCACACACACCAATTTTTTTATGTGGAGATTCTAGCTGATGCCAAAGCTCATGATCTCCAGCGTTCTTAGACATGCACATTCTATTTACATGTTGCTGTCATTTGGACGAGCCAGTGGTTAAATGGCTCTCTGGATCCTGCTTGAGAGCTGTGGAAAGGAAGGGTCTGGAGATCTGACTAAACCAAAACTAGTGTTTACCTGAGAAAGTACATTTGTTAGTTGCAGATGGCTGCTGCGACAAAGTACCACAAAACTGGTGACTTAAAACAATGCACGTTTATTCTTTTAGGGTTCTGGAAGCCAGAAGTCTGGTCTGAGTTTTATAGGGTTAAAATCAAGGTGCTGGCAGGGCTTCTTTCTGGAGCCTCCAGGGAGGCTTGTCCCAGCTTCCAGAGACTGTCCCAGCTTCTGGAGGCTGTCCCAGCTTCTTGTCCCAGCTTCTGGAGGCTGCCAGCATTCCTTGACTTGTGGCCACGTCACTCCAATCCTCCTCTATCTTTACATCACCTTCTACACCTTCCAGAGCTGAATCTCCCTTTGCTTCCCTCTTATAAGTATTTAGCATTTTGGGTCTAGCCAGATGACCCAGGATAATCTCCCCCCACTTCGAGGTTCTTAATTTAATCAGATTTACAAAGTTCCTCTTACCATAAAAGATAATATGTGCAGGTTCCACTGAGTAGGACCTGAATATATTTGGGGGCCACCATTTAGCCTCCTCCAGCACATTTCAGAGCTGTAGCTGGGGTACCTGGGTCCAGCACTGAAACTACAAATGAGAAGGAGAGGCTGGGGGAGGGTGATAGCAGAAGGTCAGGAGATAGCAGGTTCAGAAGCAGGATCAAGAAAAGTCAAGAAAAGGGGTTCAGAATGAAGACTGTGTAGCATATGCCCAAGTTCTACTCAGACGTGGTATTTCTGTGTCGCATAGGGTAGGCTTAGTAGATCAAAGGGACAGCAGAGGGAAGAATAGGCTGATTTCTCACATCAAGATTAGCCTGTAGAAGCTCACATTGGCCCAAGAGATGAGACTAGGGGGCTGTCCCTCCCAGGGTGATGCAGTAGGAAGGATTTCAGCATTTATTAGGTGATTGAACTAAATGACTTCTAAATGCACTTATCAGCCTGTATTAATCAAGGTTCTCCAGAAAAACAGAACCAATAAAGAGATTTATTATAAGAAACTGGCTCCTGTGACCATAGGGGCTGGCAGATCCGACCTCCAAAGGGAAGACTGAAGCTGGAAATTCCAGTAAAGGTGATGTCAAAGTCCTTAGTGTGAACTCCCGAGGGGACACTGGATGGCTGGAAAGTTCAGCAGGAGCTAATGCTGAAGTTGAGGAAAAATTCTTCTGACCTCTGAAATGCTCAGTTATGCCTTTTAAGACTTCCAACTGATTGAATGAGGACCCTTCTCCACAATCCTGAGGGCAAACTCTTGTTGGTTGTAGATGCAGTCAATTGATTATAGACACAAATCCTGTCTATGAAATACCCTCACTGTAGCAAGCTGGTCAGTGCTTGGCCAAACAATTGGACATTATAACTTAGCTAAGTTGACACATGAAATTAACCATCACATCAACCTAACAGTCTATACTCTGTAACAGGCGTTAGCAACCTTTTTCTAAGTGCCAGATAGTAAAGACTTTTTTTTTTTTGAGGTGCCGGAGCCAGGGATTGAACCCCAGACCTCATATGTGAAAGCTGGCTCTCAACCACTGAGCCACGCTGGCTCCCCTCAGTTGTTTTTTTTTTAGTAGTACAGCATTTTATTGCTTTCCTAGTGCTTTTTTTTTAAAGAGTTTTTTTTGTTTTTAGGACATACTGGGGACCAAAGCCAGGACTTCCCATGTGGGAAGCAGGCGCTCAACTGCTTGAGCCACATCCACTCTCTCCCAATTACTTTTGACTTTGTAGGCCAGGCAATTTCTGTCACAACTACTCAATTTATATTACTTTAAAATAAACTTTTATATTAATTAAAACAAAAGTTAAAATTTACAGAAAACAGATTTACAGAGCACACAGTCTGATATGGCAGGTCCTTTGCCACATGCATCATCTCACGTAATTCTGCACCAACTCCGCAACACTGGTACTATAGTAAAGTTCACATTGCAAATGAGGAAACTGAGGCTAGTAAAGTATAGCAACGTGTCCAAAGTTGCAAGGGGCAGAGGTGGGACTTAAATCTAGGTCCTTCACTAGTAAATAAATAATAACCATAACAATAGTAACTATCACACAGTTAATATGTGTCAGGCTATTTAAACTCATTGTCCCTTTTAATTCTCATATTTTGGTCTAATATGAGGCTCCTGAAACTAAGTAACTTGCTCACCAGGATCACACACCTAGTAAAAGGTAGAGTTCAAGGTCCCCTCACAATGTGTGGGGTGTGGTTACAGACAAACCTGAGGCTCTGTGAGACCATGTGATTGCAAATGATCACAAGATCAGAACTAACAAGACTGGGAGCCAGATCCAAGATCTCAGAACTATTAATAGATCCCACTACATTTTTTTCTCTCATTTAAAAAAATTTTATTGGGATAACATATATAATGCAAAATTTCCCATTTTAACCACTTTTAAGTGTCAGTATAGTGGCTATTCTCACGATGTTGTGCTACCATCATCACCATTCATTACCAAAACTTTTCAGCACCCCAAATTCTGAATACGTTAAGCATTAACTCCCTATTCTCCCCTCTCCCCAGGCCTGGTGACTTCAGATTTACTTTCTGTCTCACTGAACTTGCTTATTCTGGATTTTCTTACCAGTGGAATCATACAATATTTGTCCTTTCGTGTCTGACTTATTTAACTTAGCATAAAGTTTTAAAGGTTCACTCATTCCATGCCATTTGTAAGAACTTCATTCTTTTTATGACTGGATAATATTCCATTCTAATGGATATACCATATTTCATTTATCCATTCATCTACTGATGGACACTTGGGTTTTTTCTGCCTTTTGGTTATTGTGAATAATGCTGTTATGAACATTGTTGTACAAGTCGCAGTGAATTTAATGCCAAATTTTGAAAGGACTGAAAACTGTGTTCATTGATTAGATTTTTGTTTTCCTAGCCCCTTTTAAGTCTGGACATCCATTGGTTTTAAGGGTCACTTAAAAACAACTTCCAGCTGTCCTCTAACAGTATGTACACTACACCTTGGCTCTGATGAAAACTGGCTAATACCCTCACAAGCTGGGTTCTCAATTTGGCTGCAACTGATGTCAGGTCTGTTGGAATTGACCAAGGAGGGGTAAGAGAGAGAGTTCAGGCTCCTCATTAGCACAGAGTTGGAGAAAGCACATGCAAATATTGCTGTCTTTCGACTGCCTTTAGGTGTTTCCTTTCCCCATTGCTAATGACTAATAAAAAAGAAAGAAAGAGAGCACAGGCAAGAAAGCAATTGCTATTACCTTTCCTTCTACTGCAGAAAGTTTCTCATTTTCCCAAGCTCATTAGAGGTGGCTACAGGGAAAGACTTCCAAAGTGCCCTGGGGAGAATGGGAAAGACAAAAAGAAGGAGAAACCATCAGAGATGTGACCCCAGACACAAGTTCATACCAGAGCCAGCTGTTCCCCAGGCCATCTGTTCTGCTTCCAAATTCCACCTCATGGCTACGTTTTAAAGGGTAACATTAAAAAAAAAAAGTTTCACTCTCTCTAACTAGTACCAGAAATGAATTGATGCCGTGTGGTCGGATAAAATGTGCCTTTGATTTTTCCTATCTGTTGCTTTGAGTTCAGAGTTTTGAAACAAGTTTTTCCTCTAATTTAGAAAGGAAAGTCTATCAGAGGTTCAATTTCACAAACACTTATTGAGCATCTTCTGTGTGACAAATGGTCTGTTAGGATCTGGAGGAGAGGAAAAGCACACTTAGTCCCTGCTCTCAAAGTGGGAGAAATAGACACTGCCTGCACTTGTCAGCACAAGAGGCGGTAGGAGGAGGGATGTTCAGCTAGGATGCCGGGGGCTCCGCTCTCAGCATGAGCCGCTCTTCCCGTGTGGAGAATGGGCTGTGAGGTCAGAAAAGAATCACACCCATCAGTGAGAAAAAGGAATCTGTGACTTAATGAAAAGAACCCCAAATTAGTAGCCACGGGTCCTGGGTTCTAATTATAGTTCTGTCATGTGACAGAGTATATACTCTGTTGAGTATACTCTCCTGGCAGGGTTAGAAGAAAAGGGCTTGACGTTCATTCCTGCTCTAAAATGAGCATCCCTCTTATTCCTAATCAAGACTGGCTTGTTGAGTAATCAAATAAAAATGTGCTTAGAGTAAGGCTCTGCTACAGCAGTGAGAGTTTCTACTCTTCTCGGGCCTTCTGTTAAGAAATCCACATTATGGATTCTTTTTTTTTTTTTTAATTGTGTAACATGTAATTGTCATTTTAATCACTTTTCAGTGTAGACGTAAGTCCGAGTGTGACATTAATTACACTTACAATGCTGTGCTACTATCACCAGCATCTGTTACCAAGATTTTTCACCACCCCAAACAGAAGCTATATAGCCAGTAAACAATATCTCACCATTCCTCCCTCCGCTTGGCCCCTGGTAACTTCCAATCTACTTTCTGTCTCTACGAATTTGCTGCTTTTGTATGTTTCTATATATTTCATGTAGGTGGAATTAGACAATAGCTGTCTTGTGTCTGTCTTATTTCATTAGCGTAATGTTTTCAAGATCCTACCTCTACCGTGTTGTAGTATATACCGGAACATCAATCTTCTTTTGTGGCTGGATACTAATCCGTTGTATGTATATGCCACATTTTGTTTATCCAGTCTTCTGTTGATGGACACTTGGGTTGCTTCCCCTTGGGGCTCTTGGGAACAGTACTATGATGAGCCTCTGTGTGCAAGTATGAGTTGGAGTCTGCTTTCAATTCTTTTGGGTGTATGCCTAGAAGTGGAAGTGCCAGGGCATATAGTCATTCTATGTTTAATGCTTTGAGGAAGCATATTATGGACCCTTTTAATCCTTACGGCAGTCATATGAAACAAGGATTATCATTATTCTCACTTTTCTGATGAGGAAACAGCGGTCAGAAAAGGTCGAATGTTCTTTCCAACCAGCACAGCACCAGGTGTGTCTGACTCCAAAGACTGTTTCAAAAAAGATGAGAGAGAAAACCAAGTGTCCTATGGGAGCTTTGAGAACTCCCTCAGCCTCCAGTGACTGTCCCTTAATGGAACCAGTAAGGGGCGGCTGAGTCTGGGCTGAAAAGGCACCCAGAGATGGGGTGTGGCTTTCTCAAGGCCTCAGTGAGTTAGCTGCACAGCTGCCGGCGCAGGGGAGTCCTGCCTCCAGGGCTGGGCTGAGAGTGGGTGGGGACTTGAGAGAAGACTGTGCAATGGGATTCCCAAGGAGCAATCACCTCTGCCCTCGGACTCAGTCCCCAAGTGCTTTTCTGGGGGACTTACTGCACTAGACCCCTGTGCTAGACCCCTGAGACCCAGACACTAACCGAGTCCAGGCCCTGCCCAGGGAAGCCTTACAGTAAAATGATGGTGAGGGGCGGAGGGGCCCTGAGAACAGAAAAAGCCCCAAAGCCAGAACGTGAGGCTCCTAATTGGTTCTGAAAAGTTCTC
The DNA here is from genome assembly GCF_030445035.2 of Dasypus novemcinctus. Classification (NCBI taxonomy): domain Eukaryota; kingdom Metazoa; phylum Chordata; class Mammalia; order Cingulata; family Dasypodidae; genus Dasypus; species Dasypus novemcinctus. Next base: position 103,325,046 of record NC_080680.1, read on the forward strand.
AGCAGCCTAGGGCTGTTGTCTGCTGCCCTTGAAGGAGATAAAATAAGCAGCCAGACCCCTAGGGGACTGAGGGAGGTAACTGGGAGAGTGTGGGGTGGGGCTGCAGAGAGAGAGCCAGGCATCTTGGGATGAACTGGGACAAGGCTGATTTCCTTCCCTGAATCTCCTTTACAGCATCTGGAAAACAGAGATGATAGCATGTCGTCAGAAAAATACAGAGGTTGGCCCTTGTGATGGTGAGGGTCTAACTTTCCCCACCCCCACCTCTGAAGTTTGATATCAAGGTATTGGTATCAGGGACTTTGATTCTATCCCTTGAGAACTGGAGAGAAAAATTTTGGGAAATCTCTCCGAGGTCACAGTGACAGCAACTCAGCTTGTTCCAGGTGTTGTGACAGGACAAGAAATCCTTGTGCTGACACACACAGGCAAGGAGATGGAGGGCGAATGGCTGAGGAGAAGATAATGTTTCTCTAGCCTGCAATTTCTTTCAGTTTCAGGGATTGCAATTACCAGAGCAGGAGGTTGTTAATAACAGCCATGCCTGGAATTCTTAAATGAGTTTGGTGCCAGCGATGGAAGTGGTTCTGCATTTAGAGAAGCAGGCCTGGGCCCTGTGCATGTGGGTGTGCACACCTGTGTGTGACTGAGGATGGGGAAGGAGAGAGAAAAGACAGGTGTGAGCATGGTAGGGGTGACGGGTGGCAGAGGAAGCCAGATAACCCTGATGAAATCCTGGGTGGCCCTAGGAAGGTGATCGTACCTCTCTGAGCCACAGTTTCCTATACTCCATCATCTAGGTAATAAAACCTATTCCACGGGATCGATGAGAAGGTTGGAAATAGTGCCTGCAGCACACTAACACTTGGTGTGCATTCAGTCAATGGCCGCCACCATTATTAACAGTCATCCATCTGGGACATTTCACCCAGACTGGGTATTTTTAAGGTGACAACCTTTGCTTTTCGGCATTTCATTTAGGGGCAAAAATAAACATTTGCTAGCATATGCCTTATATAGTTCTTTAAAACATGGAATTAGGGTATTCAGATCCTAGCTTACTAGCTCTATGCACTTACCCTCTCTATGCCTCTTTTTTTCCTCAGTAAAAAAAATTGAGAATAATAGTACTTACCATGTGGAGTTGTTGAGGGTGAAGTGAGATAATATGTGCAAAGACTTGAGGATAATGTCCGGCACATTGTAAACAATCATTAGACATTCACTGTGACAATTATATATATTAGTCTGTGTGCTAGATGTCTGAGGAAGTAAGGGAGGCAGAGATGAAGAAGGCATGGACCCAGGCTCCACAGGAGGGAGAATGCAGTTTTGTAGCTGAATGGCTTGTCTCCCCTGCATTTTCATTCAGCTAAGAGGCATTCATTCATTCATTCATTCATTCATTCATTCATTCATTCATTCATGGAATAAGCAGCATTTATTGAGCCCCTCGTGCATGGGTCAGCCCCTGCATTTGGATACACAGCAGTGAATGAGGCAGATGTGGTCCTTGCCATCCAGTGTTCATGGTCCAGTGAGGGAGATAACTACTGTCCAGGAAATGACAGCCCAGGAAATGAAACACTAGGGCCAGGGAAGCGCAGAGACAGAGCATCGAGTTACCAAATGAAGGGAGGGGCAGCAACAAGTCCTCCTGGGAAAAGCAAAACCCTGGACTGTGATAGACAGAGTAATGACCCCTAACGATGTCACATCTTCTTCCTGGAGCCTGGGACTGTGTCATCTTACATTGCAAAGGGGAAGTAAAGGCGCAGGTAGCGTTAACTGTGCTAACCAACAGATATTGAGATAAGGAGATTGTCCTGCATTTTCTGGATGGGCTCCCCGTGACCACCAGGGTCCTTCATGTGGAAGAGTGAGGCAGAGGAGTGGGCCAGAGCGATGTGGTGGGAGACGGGCTTGCCTTGCCTTTGCTAGCTTAGAAAGATGGAGAGGAAGGGAGCCAAGGAATACAGGTGGCCTCGGGAAAAGACAAGGTAACCTTTTCTCCTTTAGAACCTCCTTAAGGAACACAGCGGTGCCAACATCTTGATCTGAGCCCAGTGAGACCAGGGTCAGACTTCTGACTTGCAGGCTCACAAGAGAATACATTTGTATGTTTTAAGCCATGAAGTTGGTGATCATTTGTTATGGAAGCAATAGAAAACTGATACATGGAGACAACGATATATTTGAATTAGGACCATTGCTTTAGAAAATCCTTCTGGCTGCAGGATGGTAAAAGAATTGAAAGGGGCAGAGCTGAATGCAATGAGCAGAGTTAACAAGCTATTGCATTGCAGCCGTCCCCTTGAGAGAGGATGGTGGCCTAAACCAAAATAGACACTATTATGTGCTGGGTCAGTGTAGACACTGGCCTCAGGGTGTGGGCAAAAAAGGATTCAGAGCACAACAGCCAGGTCCCTGCAACAGAGAAGTATGGGGTCTGAGGCAGGAGACGGGCATGCAGAGAGCAGCCAGGCTGGCTGAGTGTGGTGATCTGAGATCAGAGCCAAAGTTAAGTGCTGCAGAAGCAGAAAGATGTTTCTTCCCATAAGGAGGCTCAGGGCACTTCCTGGAGGAGGTGACACAATGAGACCTGTCTGTGAAGCCCCTAAAGGGCACTCTGGAAGTTGCAAAGATGAAACAGACCCAGGCTCAGCATCGAAGGCACTCCCAGTCCAGAGGGACTGCCAGGCACGGGGTGTCGTCATTCCCACTGACCTTTGAGTACATGTAAGGGGAAGAATCTCTGGATTAGAAATCAAGAATAACAGGTTGCTAGCCAGTCCTAGTCCTGCAAACAAAGGAACGAGCAAAGAACACGGGAGCCCTAAAGAAGGCCCTGCGTGGCCCTGCGTTTGTCTCCTCTCCTGCCACCCTGGAAGAATAAGGATCGTCATTTCCATGAGGGTCAACTGAGATAAAACTGGGCAAAACTGCGTGGGCCATTGTATCTCCAGTGATGCATCTCCACACCCACGACCCTGATACAGCCCCAGAAGGCAGGGGCTGTGTCTGCTGGTCGAGACCACAGCCCCAAGAGCCTCCACTCAGCTTGCACGAAGTGCTGGGGTTTGCTCAAAGCCTGGCCCCCTGCCTGTGGGTCTCCCCACATAGCGGGTGGCCCAGGATGACCTGACAGTGGGCAGAGGCAGGCGGGAGGCCTAGGATGCCCACCAGCCTGAGATCCGAGGCTTTGCAGTAGCACATCTAGGAGACATGGCCCCCGGAGTGGGCAGAGCGCCTCGGTCCTGCCTGCCTGGGCTCCAGACTTCCCGACATCCCAGCATCGCCTGTGATTTGTTCCTCCACTCCCCACCACGTGCAGGCCATGATGAGATCAGTAGGCTGTTTCTTAATTCCCGCTCAAATTGGTGCCTCTTCTCTAGATCCTTACACAGCCGCACCATCTTCCTTGCCTGGGTTGCTGCAAAGCCTCATCATTGGTCTCCCTCCCTCTAGCCTTGTTGCTTTCCCAACCCATCCTCCACCCTGTAGCCAGGTAGTCTTTCTGAAGCTCCGGTCTGACGGTGTCAGACCCTTCAGTGGGTCTCCTTGCCCTCAGAATCAAGTCCCCCTTCCTTAGCATGACTTAGAAGATCTTTAAGATATGATCCCACTGCCCTTCTCTAGCCATAGTCTGCCTTTCACTCGGTGCTTTACCATCTGGACCATAGCATCTTTCAGGTTCTAGAATGCGTCATGTGACAGTTCTTTCCTCTGTCCTATTCTCTCTCTCTCTCTCCCTCTCTCTCACTTTTAGGCTTTTGCACATGTTATTCTTTTGGCCTGTTCCCATCCCCTCCTCTTCCTTTCCCTGCCCTCTACCTGGATACTCCTCTCATCAGTCAAGTCTCACCTCCTCCAGGGAGCCCTCCTGACTGTGTTAGGTTTCCCTCCTCTGTACTCCCTTGCACCCTGAACTTCCTCTGTTAACCTTTATCACTCTAACTTAAGGGTTCAAAAACTTGCTCATTACAACTCACATACACACACCACTGGGGTTTTCTTAATTTTCCACAACTGACATAATCTTTCCCTCCAGCTTCCATCCTACTGATAGCAAATAAATAAATAGATAAATAAGTAACAAGTTTAAACTATTCTCTTCAGGGTAAACATTCGGTCAGCACAAAGAGCAGCTCAAGCTCAGCTCCCTTATCCAGCCATCTCCCTCTCCCCCAGCCTGGCGTCAGGCTGCAGGCCCATGTATGGGGGAGGACCCTGGCAGACATGAACGCCGCGATATTGCTGGTATCCACTACGTGATCTCGCGTCTGCGCGCGGCTCCGGGTCTCTGCACTGGCGTCCATTTTGATCGGGGTAGGCTTGGGTGGTCGTCTGAGAGGATCCCACCTCCAAAGCGCAAGGTCTGGAGAGCCACACGCTCTGAAGCCCTGAGCCCATTCACCCTAACCTCAGAGCTCGACTCTTCCACCTGCCTCCCAGGAGCAGGGAGGCCTCTATGCCTGGAGGTCATGATGACTTCCTCCTCTGTGCTCTGTGGGTGCAGGGCTCAGGGCTGACTTCAGGCTCCCCTGCACCCTCTCCCTCCCTGCCATGGATACGGGGACTCGCAGACTCCCCAAACCAGCCGCTGAGTCTGGGGAAGCAAGCGCCTTTGCCCCTGCTCTCCTGTGCTGAGATTGTCCTCCAACCCCGTCCTGGTATCTTAAGTGCATGTCGACACTACCGTCCTGGCTGGGGTGAGTGGAGCCAGCAGGGTTGACTCCGACAAGTCTGGGAGGAGGGTGATGGAGACACTCACGCCTGCCCTCCTGGCCTCCTGGCCTCCTGGCCTCCTGGCCTCCTGGCCTCTTGACCTTCTCTCCTCAGCATCTCTGCCCAGAACCAGTGGCAAAAAGAAGGGCTTCCCACTTCCTTTTCCTGTCTGGTGGGAACTCCCCTTGGGTCATACCCTGCACCATCTGTACATTAAAATAAAACACTATGATCTGAGTCAGCCAGGTCTGGCTTTTTATATATAGGGAAACCTTTGCTCTCAGCACAGGCTGGCTTTCAAAACTTTTGTCTAGCTTGAGACACTACAAAGTCAGCTTTGAGATGCAAAACTGAGCAGTGCCTCCTTTTTTTCCTAGGCGGTATCTGCTCTTCCATTGACAGGATGAATGCCATTGATTTACCGGATGGGGAGCCATCGACTAACATGACTTAGGGGGAATGAAAATGACTTCAGTTTAATATTATCAAAAACGTTATTCACCTTGCACAAATTTGCACACGTGTGTATCTCCTACCAGGCTATGCACAACTTGAGGGCAGACAATGCCTTTTTTCTTTTAATTTTTTAGATTTTATGATAATCCCAATGCCGGAAACATACTAGTAAAGATTTGTTGACTGAATGGATGAATGAATTAAAGAATGATTAAGTCTGGGGTGCTTGACCAGAGAACTTAAACTAAGACCCATAAATTAAGAAGCACATCATGTTAGGACAAAGCTTCTAACTGCTCCCTGAGCCTGTACAAGAAAGTGCTAGTGTCCATTTAATCTCCACCTATCAACTCCAGCACCCACAGATCCTTTCGTCTCCAGCACCCACGGACCAGCTACAAAATCCAGCCCAGGGCCTCCCGACCTGGGGTGCAGAGAAACACCCGTGTTGCAGCAGCCCACCCCTCTCAGTTTCAGAGAGGGAGAGTGACTTCCCAAACCACACAGCGAGGCAGTGGCAGAGCCGAGATGAGGACACAAGTCCCCTTGCTCCTTGGCCAAGGAGGACACCACTCCTCAGCCAAAGTCATCGCCCTCATTTGGCAGAGAGGCTCAGTTCTGTTGGAGGGAGGGGTGGGCACGGTTGAACAGGGGAGAAGGCCTCATCAGCATTGGGAGCCTGATGGCACCCTTTCTAGTGGCTTCTGGGCAGCCTGGGGAGCCAGAGAGCTGGGCAGGCAGCGTGGACCCCTTCCTGCAAACGCAGAGCTCCCAGGCTGAGGATCCTAGCCACCCCCTCTCCACTCTAAAGGCTGCAGACAGCTCTCGCTGGCTCTGGGGTGATTTACCTCCCTCAAATACCTCAATTTAAATGCTAATTTCCCCAGAACTGAGGGGTGATCAGCTCTTGCTAGCTGGTGGCTGTGTATTAATGTATCTGAAACACTCACACATATTCTTACCGGGATTTGGAGGAGTGCAGACTGGGGAGAGGGTGGGGGAGGAGCCGGCTCGCCTCACTTGCTGTCCCTTGTCAGCAGGGCCAATCTAAAGGGAGCTAGGTGTGACTTATCCTTTGGGGACATGATGTGTAGGTTTTGTGTCACTTAGGTTCATAGGCAGAGTGGAGGGTCAAGGTCAAGTGGCCTGCCCCTTGCCTCTACCCAAGGTTCGGCCAAGGCTGATGGGGTGAGTACTGGGATCCAGGCACAGTGCTGGGCTCTCCAAGGCTTTTGAAAACATTCAGAGTCTGTTGTGGGATTCAGAAAAAGGAACTAGCTTTTAAGAAAGCTTTGCATGGATCATTGCCTCCTCTGAACCTATTGAAGTTAAAACTCATTACCCCCATTTTACAGGTGAAGTCAATAAGGCTTATAAAATTTAAATGACCTTCCCAAGGTCACACTTCCAGAATGTGGAATCCATGTCTGTGAATTCCAAGCACATGCCTTTGGGTCTCTGAGGCCCAAGACCCCTTCTGGAATCAATTCACGCATAAGATGCTTGAGAGAAAAGTGATAGGGAAGATTTATTCCTACTGGGGAAAGCTGGGAAGTTTTCATGGACGAGGTGGCTTTTGAACTTGTTTCCTCCTGGCATCCCTCAGCCCACCCCACCCCATTCCAACAGGGATGTGCTCAAATGCTCACTCCGGTTAGGAAGGTCGGGCCAACCCGTTCAGGGAGGTCTACCTTTCCTGAGGCCCCATCAGCACAGTGGCCACTGGCTCCTTCTGACCCAGCCCCATGTCTGAGCCCTTAGGAAAACAGGTGTGGAAACTACAGTTGAGATTTTAGTCTCAAATACTCAATATCCCTTGGATCCTGAAGCGTGCCAAGATCCCATGGCAAAACAGCACCAAAGGCTCTCTTAAAAGAGTCCTCTTGTTTCTTGGTATCCTTCCTTCATTTCTTTAGCAAGTCTTCATTGAGCACTGACTGTGTCCCAGGCGCTGTGCCTGGGAGGCAGCAGCAAATGGCATAGGCACAGTCTTGGCCCTGATGGAGCTTATGGGGTCTAGAGGGAGACAGAGAGATCTTTAACAAGTCTCCTGTGACCACATCTGTGGTTAGAAAGTGCGACACCCGTCATGGGAGAAGAGAGCAGATGATGTGAGGGCAAGCAGCAGGGGACCTGAGTCAGGGCAGATGTCTCAGAGGCCGTGCAGGGAGGTGTGGTCTGAAGGATGAGTGGGAGTTGGCCAGGTGACGAGGGAGAGGAAGAACTTCCCAGATAGAGGGCAGAGGCCAGTGAGACCAGACTCTGGGTAGGAGGGGAGCATGTCCCGTAGGGGAACGCAAGGACAGTCATTGTGACCAGAGAACAGGGAGCCAGGGAGCAGTGCCTCAAAACGTGAGCAGAACCGGCGGAGGCTACATCTGGGAGGGCCTTGTCGACCTCACTGTGTCCTTTGGATTCCCTCCTCGTCGCCATGAGTGGACACCTCCCTGCATTTCCACTGCTTCTCCCCAAGGCCCAGAAGAGCCCCCGATAACATGGTAGTTCCTCAATTGATGCTTGTGGTATGAATGAGACACCTCCCTCCCAGAGACCCCCTGAGCCCCAGGACCCAGGATCGACTATATTTTAAGGATGAGTATATTTTAAAAAAGGACAAGAATACAAGCAGACACAGAAAAACACACAGTGAATGGACACAGAGAGCAAACAACTGGGGCGGGGAAGGGGAGAGAAATAAATAAAAAATAAATCTTAAAAAAAAAAAGAAAGGATGAGTCCATTCTGTGTAACGTTAACTGAGATGGCACCGTTTTCATAGACATCTGTTGAGACAGGCTTGTCTAAAGAAACAGTAGGCCTATTGCTCTTTGTAATGCAGTATTCACTTCTGCACATTCACACAGACACGCACATACAGCTGCATCTGTGTACACATAAGCACCGTCCACTCTGGAGATGAACAACTGCAGAACTGCCCAATCTCATCTTCACATAAGCCAGGCCATCTCAGCGATCAAAGCTTGGGCTTTGGACTGATTCTCAGAACAGGTGCTTTCTGAGTGCAGGCACTAAGCTAGGAGTTAGTTGGGTTAGGATACGGTCTTGGCCACTGCCCACTTCCTAACTGGGGACCTGGGTTAGGCAAGTTACTTAGCCTCTCTGAATATCCATTTCTTCCTCTATAAAATGGCAATAATAATAGTAGTTATCTCATAGAGTTATTGTGAAGTTAAAATGACTTTAGCAAGAGTTCTTAACCAGGGGTCCACAGTCGCCTTCGGGGTCCATGGAAAGATTCTAGGGGGTCCATGAGCTTGAACTGAAAAAAAAATCAACTTATCTTTATTTTCTCTGACCTCCAATGTTGAGTGTTATAAAACTGTCTGCACGATACTCTGAGAAGAGGTCTGTGGTTTTCACCTAACTGGTAAAGGGGTCAGTGGAATAAAAAAGGTTAAGAACCCCTGGACATATATACATGTAAAGGTACACGTGTCTATCTTTCCATCCATCCATCCATCCATCTTGGCACTCTACCTAGAACCTAGCTGATGATAAAACAGATGTAATTGATAAATCTTAATATTACAATATTACTCATTCTTCTCCCTATTATTAGGGTTAGTTACCTAGTGGTTTTTACTCCACACATGTGCACATACACACATACATACCCGAATCCGAGAATCAGAATCCAGTCTCGGACCAAAAGTTTGAACCAACACCCCTGCCAGCCTCCTTTGTCACCCTCCTCATGTGAGTGGATTCTGAAGCCGCTGTCTGGGGTTCTGTCTGAGGCTCTCAGCCAAATGGAACTTTCCGAACTGCTCTTCCCATCCATGTTTTGCCTCCGGGAGAGCCGCTGGATGTGAAGGCTGGGTGTGGGCGCCCTCTGCTGGCAGACTTCGTGCATGACGGGCGAGTCCCCGAGCCTGAGAGGTGGTCTGCGCTCTCGCTGCCTTGCCCTTCGTCCTTGCCTCCTTCCCCCTGGCCGTCCACACTGGCCTGCTGATTCGCACCCTTCCGTCTCCTCCCTTCTGCTCCTGCTGACCTTCCACGTGCTTCCTCAGGACTCTCCCTGCCTCCCTGGAGCTGAGAGAGAAACCTTCCTCCAGGAGAAGGGCGGCGCCGTCTGGAGGTTGTCACTCTGCCACCTCGCATTGTCCCTTTGAGGTCCGAGGCATAGGAGAAGAGGGCCCCGGACACGGCTCTGAAACTATAAGAGCTTTTCCAGATAGATGAGAAAGGGAGTCCTCGGGATGATAAAGTGGAAAAGAAAACAAATTAGCCTCGGGAAATCAGATTAATCTGACGACTGCTCCCTCTTCTCATATTTACTCAGTGTGTGAATCCAGGGAAATCACTTCAGAACTTCTTGGAACCTCCATTTCCCCATCGGTTAAATGGGGAAAACGTGCCCATCGTGGAAGGCAAGGGCTCAGGGAGGTCACACTGAGAACTACCTGGCAGGGCACCTGGTGCGCAGCGGGCCGTCACCAGCAGCGGGCCCTTCCCACGGCTGCAGGTGCCCACAGGCACCGAGGCTCTTCCAGCACCGTGGAGCTCACAGGCAGGGCCCCCAGCACCCTGCACCCCAGCAGCACAGAGCCTGCTCGGGAGGAGCCAGGCTGCCTGGCGTCTCGCACTCCCCAGCTGTGTTCCACAACTTCTTTGTGCTTCCCCTTCCCCATCTCTAAGCTGATATTATTTATTTATTTATTTTAATTTATTTTATTTTATTTTATTATTTTTTTAATCCGGGGATCTTAACGGCACCTACTTCTTATGTACACCATTTGAACAGCACCTGGTGCGTGACAGGTGCTCGATAAAAAGCTATTATTGCTAGTTCATTAAGGCAGACTGAGTAGCTACTTTGATCCCACTTTACAGATAAGAAAACGGAGCCTTGAGCGGTTTGCTCCCGGCTACCTGGAGTGTGGGAAGAGCTGGCGCTCCAGCCTTTGGAGCCATGGCAGCCTCCTGGCCCTTGGCCTCTCCTGTGTGTAGGGTCTCATGCGGAAGGGACTGGTCCAGAAACATCCAGCCCATTCAAATTTCCTGACCCACTGCTTGTTCTGCACGGCCAATGTTAATATCCGCCCGCTCCCAGTAAGCTGGGAGGATCTTGAGGACAAGGCGAGCATCCCCTCTATCTCTGGGGCCCTCCCTCCCAGCCAGGGCTGCACCCTGAGGATGTGTGCAGTGCACATTAGTTGAATGACTAGGGCATGTGAACATCCTCCGCCCCCCTCCATGTTGGAAGGAAGAACTGCATCCCACCTCACAAGGAAGACCTGGGAAACTTAGCCCCTTCAGCCCTGTCCAGTGTTAACGTGTTACTTGGTGCACTTGCATTGCCCTTGGCTGTCCCCTGGTGCTGCCCCACACGCCCAGGTTTGCAGACAAGCCAAAGTCTAGTCTCAAAGAGCCAGGTGGATCCCATAGTCATGTGCACCCATAGAGGTTAGCCAGCAAAGCTCCACAAACAGACATGGGCGCCCACATGCAGGCGCACAAAATAGCATGCTTCAGTGTCCAGACGCGGACCTGGAAACTCCCCGTCGTACAAACGTGTGCGTGGCAAAGAGTCCCACGCAAAACCCCGTTCTCACCAGCCCCTCACTCCTGATAACACCAGGTTTGGAATCAGACAGACCTGGGTTCTAATGCCAACTCTACCACCTGTTAACTCTTATAACTCTTAACCTCATTTTTCTCAACTGTAATGAGGATAATAATAATATTATATTATTGCACATTTTCTTAATTTGCCTGGGCTGCTCTGAAAATACGACAGGCTGGTTGACTTAAAAAATAGGAATTAATCGGTTCACAGTTTTGGAGGCTAGCAGGCCAACCTCACGGTGTGGGGAGGCTATATTTGCTTCTGGAGTCTGTAGCGTTCTGGCACTGGCTTGAAGCTACTGCTCAGCATTCCTTGGCTTTCATCTCTGCCTCTGTCACATGGCAAGCTGCCTGTTCTCTGGCTTCTTTCTTCTGATATCTCTGAATTCTGCCATCTACGGCCTGACTGCAACCAAATTTTCTCCAGTCACAAGGATTACAACCCACCCGGACCCAATGTGGCCTCCTCTAAAGAGGCCCTTCGAAGATCCTGTTCACAAATGAGTTTGCACCTGAACTGATAATCAACATCTTCAAAGGTCCTACTAACAAGTGGGTTCACAGTCCCCACTGGAGGTTAGGGCTTGACCTTGTCTTTATGGGGGCATAATTCAACCCTACCACAGGGTTGTTGTGAAGATCAACTGTCAAATGTGGGAAATTGCCTAGTGGTTAGGGCGTCCGTCTACCACATGGGAGGTCCGCGGTTCAAACCCCGGGCCTCCTTGACCCGTGTGGAGCTGGCCCATGCGCAGTGCTGGTGCGCGCAGGGAGTGCCGAGACAGGCAGGAGTGACGAGCCACGCAGGGGTGTCCCCCGAGAGCCCCACGCGCAAGGAGTGCGCCCGTAAGGAGAGCCACCCAGCGCGAAAGAAAGTGCAGCCTGCCCAGGAATGGTGCTGCCCACACTTCCCGTGCCGCTGACAACAACAGAAGCAAACAAAGAAACAAGACGCAGCAAACAGACACAGAACAGACAACGGGGGGGGGGGGGGGGGGGGGATTTAAATAAATAAATAAATCTTAAAAAAAAAACAACAAAAACTGTCAAACTTAGCCAGGTCCTAGCAAACTATCAGGTATCAGGATTCAATAAATAACATGACGATGACGACGATAGTGAGGATGATGGCGATGTACCCTTTCCTCTGGACTCTGACCTAGCTCGGGGGCAACAGTGTGCCTGGGAACGCTTTGGGGCCTGGCATGAAGAAAATGTGCACTAAACTGCCAGAGTCGCTGGTGAGCTCTGTGGGTGCCTGCTTTTGGACTGCCTGAGACCTAGCCTTCAAAGGCTTTGCTTTGGCATCACATGCTTTTGTTTTCCTTTTTCTGACTTTCATTTCAAGGTTGCCTATTCCAGGTGCTTTCATTTTTCTGATTTTTATTTCAAGGTTGCCTAGTCCAGGTAAAATTCTCCTTCCTTTATTCTGCCCCCTGTCCTCCATGCCCTTTGCCTCCTCTCCGGATTGTAATCAGTGTCTCCATCTCTGGAGATCTGTGAGCCTGGAGGGAGCTCAAAAGTCACATTTTAATATAGAAATGCCCCTGACACCATCCACACTAAGTGGCTGTCAAGTTTCTTGCTTGCCTGCTGCCTGTAACAGGAAGCTCACCACCTCTCTTGGCACGCTGTTCTGTATTTTAGGCAGGTCTGTTGGCTAGAAGATTAAAGCCTGCCTCTCCCCTTAAGAATACCTCTGTTGGGAATTCTGTCCCCTGAGGTTGCCAGGAGAGATCTGCCATCTGCTCCCTGGGGTGGCCCTACAGGGAAGGGATAGAAGTGCCTGAGGAAGTTTGGACAAGGGAATTAGCACTGGCCTGGGAATCAGGAGACCTGGGTTATCCTCAAGCAAATCACGCCCCTACTCCAGGGCTCAGTTTCCCCATCTGTAAAAGAAAGAGTTGGATCCAAAAGCTCTCTGAGAGCCCTTTAACAAATGAACAAAAATCCATTCTTTTAAGTCTTTCCCTCCCGGCTTCGCCTGCCCCACCCGCTCCATTTTTCAAGTGCTCCACACTGCCTTCAGTTCCCTCATTCCTGGTTCACCACCGTCATTGCTTATTCAGGAAGACATGTCGCAGCCAAATATAGAGTTTATGGAGTGTCAGACAGTGTCTTAAGCAATTGTCGGCTCTATCTCATTAAGTGTTTACAACAGCCCTGAGAGCTAAGTCTACTTTTATAGACAAGGAAACCGAGGATCCTGGCGGCACCGTGGTTTCCTGGAGATCGCACAGCTAGTTGGAGGCGCGGCCAGAATTGCGCCCAGCCCCTCTGATTCGAGCCTGTCGGTCCAGTCCTCGAGCCGGGAGTCAGGGCTCTGGAGGCACCGCAGTCAGGCAACCACGGGGAGGCCGGCGGCTGTGCCGGGTCTCTGTGGAGGCAGCGGGCTCCCCATCCCCGCGGCCCCACCGCCCTCCTGCAGCCTCCACTTCCTGGCGTTGGCAGTGTCTCTGCTCCTCTCCACAGGGAGAACAACTTCATCAAGGATTTCCCCCAGCTGGCCGACGGGCTGTTGGTGATTCCGCTGCCGGTGGAGGAACAGTGTCGGGGGGTCCTCTCGGAGCCCCTCCCGGACCTCCAGCTGCTCACGGGTAAGACAGACATGCCAGGCCCCTCCTTAGTCTCCCTAACACAGGCTCCCCAGGTGCATCTCCGTCGTGCGTCCCTCCTTCGAGAGGGACGGGCTGGGTGAGGGACCTGCCATTTCTTGGGCTACAGGCCGTGCTGAACCAGGCAGGAGCCATCTGGGAGGAGAGGAGCACTCTCTCTCTCTCTCGGTGAGGGTTGTGGCCTCTGTGCCTGAGTCCCATTCCATTCTCATGGACAATTCTCTGACTTCCTTCTTTGGCATGTGTTCTTTCAGTATTTTGTTTTGTTGGTTTGTTTTTCCATCATTCTCAATTAAAATCAGTGGAATCCCCAACCAGGAAGAGCCTTTCACTTACACAGCTTGTTTTATACATGGCCCTGAAACACCTGGCAGGGTGGGTCATTTTAGCCCCATTTTATAGATGAGCAACTAGACTCAGAGAGGTGAAGGGGCCCAAGGTCACATGGCACATCTGCCAGGAGCAGAGCCAGGTGTTGTGGCTCCGAGTCCTTGGCCCTTCCATTCCACTCTGCAGCATTTCCCCAGCACCTAGTATCCTCCCTTACTTGGAAGCCATCTGTGGCAGGATTTGCTGATGGCTCTCTTCTTTGGAAGGAGAAGAGGATACTCTTCTGTTCATCTTTGTCTCCTCCCAGTTCCTCTCCTTTTTTTTCTTGGAGACTTCCCTAGGCTGTAAGGGCCCTGGCTCTGCCTTTATGATACAGAAATCAGGTGTCTCATCCCCTGCCCAGGGAGAATGGCAACACTGATGGGTGATTCTGCCCCACAGAGGAACCCTGCCAGGTGACAGACATAAAGTTTAAATCCCTGTCCATCGCTCGCAAGCTTGGGTGACCTTGGGATAATCATCTAATCTCTGCAAGCCTTTCCTGTAAAATGGGCAGGGGAGAGAGGGCCTCCTGAGTGCATTTTGCAGGTATGTTTGCATTTAACTGTGCAAGGGTGTTACTGTTCTCAGGGTGTTATTGTGGCGTTGGACGTGACAAGCTCATGTCCCTTGTCACATCCAAAAACACACAGCTAGTCTATAGTCAAGTCAGGATCTAACCCAGTCAGTCTTGACTCCAAACCTGACATCATACCTTCTATCCTACATCACCCCTTCTGCCCTGCCATGCACCAAAGAGGGGCCCAGATGGAGATCAGATGAAACCATGAATGTAAAAGATGCTTTGTAACATGTGTCTAAAAATTGTGTCTCCCTTAATTTCCATTTTTCATAACATCATAGAGTTTCAGAGTTGAGATGAACTATAAAAGGCACATAGTCTAATCATCCTTACTGATGGGGAAATCAGATCTATAATATTCCCAGTGGGCAATGATCTTTCTTTGGATACCCCCAATGATGGGGAGTTCACTACCTCCTAAAGCAGACATCTCCATGGTCCACGGAGAGCTCTGTGTGTGCTGGCCACGGAGAGCTCTCTGTGTGCTGAAGAAATGGACCCTGGATCTGTGTGTCAGTTTCTCTTTTGAAAAAAATGGGAGTATAATTTATTTTTCAGGATTGTAAGAATTAGAGATCATATGTGTACAATGCTTTGTAGTTCTCTGTTAGTGATAGACATTGTAATTATTTGCTTTGCCTTGGAGAGCTTTGGACATGTCCTGATAAAGGAATTGTTGTATTTCCAGAGTTAAGTTTTCTTTTAATTACCAGGAAAAATACCTCCCCTCATCCCAGATCTTTGTTCCACCTCTAATCACAGGTAGGGATCTGGGTGGAGTGGGGCACGAGGGAGCCAGGGGCAGCTTTCCTGTCAGCAGTGGGGTGCAGGTGAGCCAGCTAGGCCCGAGGGATGCTCTGCTCTTTAGACTCAGCGGACGAAGTGGGAAAAACTCAGACCAAGGCCTGGCCCTCAAGAAGCCACGTTCCAGGGCAGAGTTTATATTCCAGGTCGGAATCCAGGGAGGACCAGGATAGAGGGAAAAGGGTGGGAGTGGTGTCAGTTTCGGGGCAGACCCAAGGATGTGGTAAGTGGCAGAGGTGACGGTATTATAATCTACTCGAGAATCAGGAATTTTCCTTTTGGACAGCATCCCCCAAGGGAAAAGAGCCACATGGATGGGCTGCATCAGTGTCCTGCCTCCCTTTCCTGGGGAGGGGCTTGCCTCAGTTCCTGAGCCCCCCACCCCCCAGCCCTGCTCTGAATGTGGGTGAGCAGCAGTAGAGTGGGCAGAGGCTGCCTGGGCCCTGGCGGGTGTTCTCCCTGTCCAGGCTGCTTTCTGTGCCCTCTGTCGGGAGCAGTCCTCTCCTTGCCTCCCCAGCCTCTGCCAAGGAAGGGCAGGAGACACGGAGCTGATAAACAGAGGGCATATTTCTAACCAAACAGCCTCGCTCCACTGGACAGATCTTTGGGGATCATAAATATTTTACTTTAAAAGGAAAGCCTCTTAAAAATTATTTTATTCCTGAAGAGGCTAAGGAGAAGGGAAAAAAAAGTTGACAGTAATGGACAACTTTAATACTGCAGTAATGTCCAGGAAGAAATCATTTGTTCCAATGAGATTCTCATTTTAATCTTGGTATCAAATATCTCTTTAAGTGCCTCCTCACCAGGGGACAAGGGAAAAGGATAGAAAATGTGCCTGCCATTTGCAGAGGCACAAAAAAGCACAGATTCATAACAACAGTAATAATAACTGCTGATGTGACTAGCATTTCGTTTTTCATGTGCTTTTTTTTCCTGATGGTAAAAGAGAGGGTTTATACTGCTTCGGGTGGATTATTTAGAAAATAGAAATGAATATAAATCAGAAAACAAGGATCATTCATATACTTCCCACCCAAAATTAACCACTTGCTAACCTTTTG